>NC_141552.1:55730000-55937500 GCF_021556685.1 Rattus norvegicus | reverse complement strand
GTGAGAATTTACTGCCCTGACAGTTCTCAGACTTCACCCCTGTGTGACCTTACAAGGTCCCACCCATACTCCCCTACCATATCCCTGCAGCCCCCAAGTATTTAGATGAAGTGTCTTCCAACACTCCTGTCCTGGCCAGTTGTACACAGACACACAAAAGTTGCCTCAGAGACCCTGGGTACTTCTTGAGGAGCATAAATACCCCTTTCTCCCCCCATTAAATGGACTCAGTTCAATCAGGATCCTGCCTGCATCCACCAGTGGGTAGCTAAGCTTCCCTCCCTCCTGTCCAGCCTGGTGTGCAATGGGCCTGGCTACCCTGAGGGGGAGAAGCAGACATAGCCAGCAGGCTACTGCAGTGTTTTGATCTAAGCATGCAGGGATGGGGCAGGTGATGTGATACGGAACACTTTTCTGTAGCCACAAAATACTGTGTACTCCTCTGGATACATCCTGAGTTTACAACCTCATCTCGATGCTCATAATTTTGTCCCTCCAGGGAACAGCCTTATGTCACCTTCCTATGGTTGTGGGATTGAGGCAAGGGTAGGGCTGATGCACACCAGACATGGCGGGTGAAGAACCGTTTTATAGAATGCATATGTAATGTTTATAGGCCAGTAACGTCTTTGCTTTTTAACGAAGCGACTTTGCTACACATCTCCCTATATCTACTGAGTGTCACATCTTTCCTGGTTCTGTGGAGCTCCCACAATAAAATTGTATTTTAGGGCGTGCTTTTAATGCAAGCAAATATTTATTTCTATTTCCATTTTAATTTCTGGAAAGACTAAAAGCATGCATAATCGATGCATCTACTTTTAAGCTAACTGACTTTGATGAGAAAAGTTAAGAATCTTTACTCATTTCACTCCCTGACCAAAAAAAAAATATTTAGATAGGTATGGGCACCCACTGTGTGTGTGTGTGTGTGTGTGTGTGTGTGTGTGTGTGTGTACAGGTGTATATGTGTGTGTATGTATATGTATGTGTATATATGTATGTATATATGTGTGTGTATGTGTCTATAGTGTGTATGTGTGTGGAGGTGTATCTGTGTGTATAGGGTATAGGTGTATGCATATATATATATGTGTGTATATATGTATGTGTATATGTGTGTGTATATGTGTGTGTGGTGTCTATGTGTGTGAGGGTATATCTGTGTGTATGGTTGTTTATGTGTGTGTGTATGTATATGTATGTGTAGATATGTGTGTGTTTATGGGTGTATGTATGTGTAGATATGTGTGTGTTTATGGGTGTATGTATGTATGTGTATATGTGTGTGTGTGTATGTGTGTGTGTGTGTCTGTGTGTCATAAACCACTTCTGAATTTTAAAACCACTTTAGAATTGTTACACAATGAATACACAGAGCAGAAGACCAATTGTTTGAAAGTCAATTCACACACATATGAACTGAAAAAGAATGGAGATTAAAGGTTGGAATACGTTTGATCAAACTGACATGTGCTTCTATTGATTTTCTCGTCTCACCCCAGGCTTACCAGTCGGAAGTACACATGAATTCTTAACCACTTTGTATAGCACTGATTCTTTCTAAGTAGGTAAAGAGACAGAGAAATTTGGGGTTGCTAGGATGCATTTATGAACCAATCATCTGGATAAGCAATAATTTCTCTCTTTTACCTTTCAGAAAGCAAAGATGGGTGGTGAGGGAAATACTTCCTACCAAGACTCACAATCTGAGTTCAGTCGCTGGTACCCAATGTTGCAAGGTAAGAACAGACTCCCTCAAGTTATCTTCTGGCCTCTACATGCGTACCAGGGCACACGTTCCTCCATCCACCTCACATACCTCCATATCCATACATGAATGTCATTAAAAATATAAGGAATACATCTCATGGGCTTTCCTGATACAATTCTGATCAATAACCCTGTTATTGAATGACATGCGATACAAGCAAAAGAACTCTCTTCTGGTAAGTTCACACACTGGGGCCACTTACTGTCTCCCCGGCAGAGCAGAGGCCCCAGTTTGTAAGCAGCTTCTGAATGGGGCCGTCCTGTGTCCGTGATCACTATCTTAGTGACAGGCAGATGTTCTTTATAGGAGAGGAATCCAGTGTCATTGGTCCTAAAATAAACAGGAGCAACAACATCCTTTAATTACGATGATGAGCACAATTCTAAAATAAGCAATGATTTTTTTTCCAGCACTTCTAAATGAAGACTTCCTTACTAAGTTTGGACACTTATAAAAAAAAATCCAATTGCTCATCACAGAAAATATGGCAAGATGTTGGTATTTCTTGTAGACATTAAAGTCTAGACTACAGAAATATAACATAGGTTAAGATTAGAATGCAATGGCCTTTTGAGTGGATGCCTTTCCCCCACTTTCATTCTGTGAAATGTTCAACTACTGGCCACTGGTGGACTCCAGGGAAGGGGTAGTCAATGTCTTTATTGTGTATCCCACTCCTGAGCTCACGAGGATCCGACAGGCCATTCCAAACTCATGGGCAAACAGCTAGCTCTGACTAAACTCAGTGCTCCCAAAACAAAATGAACGACAGTGAACACAGGAGAAGGACTTACCTGTCGGAGAGAGGAGTAGACAGCGGTAAGAGGTGAGAATAGTCAAAATGTACACTATGTATGTTTGTATTCCCAAAGAATGAAATAAATAAATAAATAAATAAATAAATAAATAAATAAATAAATATGATATGTCCCCATCATTATTTATAAAACAGACAAAAATCAGGACAGTGGCTGTATTTTTTAGTCAGCTAGAAATTTTTCAAGTATTTGACTGCAGTGGTTCAGTTTCTGGCAGCTGGTATTTCCATTTTTAGGCAAAGTGATTTTTCTTTTTTCCCCTCTCCTGTTTTATTCGCACTTTGGGTTTTGGGGGTTGTTATCCTGTACTTAGGGATCAACTCCACATTCTTCTAGATCCATGTGTAGGTTCTCTATTTTTTAGATGAAACTCTAATTATTGTATCCTGCTTCCTTGATGAATTACAAAATGCATCCATGACTTTTCAACAGTCTACTTGTATTTTACATTGCACAACAACACGCGATATAGCAAGCTTTTCATGAGATTAACACCCCTATACACACAGAAATGCACACCCACACTTTGCTTGAGGTATTGTGGTAATTGAATTTAAACGCATGCTGTAAACTTTGCAATGCAACTAAACAATAGCCTTTATTTTGATATTTAAGGAATACTGGATATTTTATAACATTTCCTAGTGCTCTTCATTTCTTCTTAGCTGAGTTTTCATCGGAGGTGGTTTTATTTTAATCCCAGAATATTTTCTATGATTATTTTCATTTCAGATGTTAATTTGCCATTCTACAATGTACACCCTGTCCTTTAGTACAGTGGTTCACTTTTATTTGTTTTAAATTCCCTATTCATTCACTGTGGCTATTCTTAACTTTAGAGCTTCAAATATTTCGATAATATCAGCTTTAAAGATTTCACCTGTAAATTTTTAGAGTGTAGCCAAGACTTTGTTTATAATAACCCCATTCGATGGCTTGATTTTAAATGGAATTTTACTATCTTGAAATGCCCGTAATGTGTAGAGTGGGTGATAACTCAAGAGATGGTATGTTTTTATTGTTCCCTAACATTTTATTTTTCCCATGGGTATTTAAGTCAAAGCCTGTGGTTTTGTACTTCCCAGGGTTCCCTAGGTCTGCCTCCCTCTGGGTTTTAAGCCCTCCCTCTCAATTGGAGGACATGGTCTTTGCAGTAAAGAGGTGAACTCTTACCACTCCTGCCATAAATGGAAGGATTCTAGAAGCCTATCTCAGAGAGTAAGCAGCCCAGATATTTTTCTCAATAGTCACTGTGGGAATACCCCCCTGTTTGTTCAGTTTCCTGTCTGTGGTTCTCTCCTTGGTCCTAAATTCTCTCCCCCAGTCACGTGCACTTTGAAAGGCAGTTGAAGGCTCAGGACAGGGGTTATTCAGCAGATCCGACAAAACTAGCTTTCTTGGGGCTGGGGATTTAGCTCAGTGGTAGAGCGCTTGCCTAGGAAGCGCAAGGCCCTGGATTCGGTCCCCAGCTCCGAAAAAAAGAACCAAAAAAAAAAAAAACTAGCTTTCTTTTCTGGAAATTATCATGTACCTCAATTTCCAGTCATTCAGGAATCCCCAAACTCTGCCCTCTGATATGTTATGCCAAATATAAAAATAACACGGTATTCCTCTGAAGTTTAGACCCCTAAGAGCAAGATGCAACCAGCGTCTACAAAGAAAAGGAATTTAAATCTAGGTCTCGTCCACCTTGGTTCTCTTCCTTCAACCAATCATGAAAGCCCTTGTCTATGTTCCATCCCACTGCTTTCCCTTATAATAATAATAATAATAATAATAATAATAATAATAATAATAATATTTTAATAATAAAATAATAATTTACTTTATTTTGTGTCATAGGCGTTTGCTTTATGTATTTAAGTTTATCACAAGTGTGCCTGGTAACTTGAAAGGCCAGAGATGGCATATACCCCCTAGCACTAGAGTAACAAATAGTTATTATCCGTGAGGTGGGTCTAATAACTGTACTAAGATTCTCTGCAAGAGCAGCAACAGCTCTTAACTGCTGAGCCATCCACGCAGTATCAAATACGTATTTTTATTGCATTTATGTATATATGTATGTGTGTGACGTATGTAGTTAATTAGTAGTTGGTTAGTTAGTTAGTTAGTTAGTTAGGGGGATTCATGCCATGGTGTTTGTGTGTGTGTGTGAAGTCAGAGGATAATGATTGGTTCTTTCTTCTCAGTGGGTTTCTGGGACTGGAGTCAGGCCATCAGGCTTGGCAAGAAGTGCCCTTACCAGGTGAGTCATCTCTGCAGAGCCCTAAATACTTATTTTTATAATATTTTTCTGAGTCCACGAAAGCATGGTTATATGGAAGGTTCTTTACCTATGGGTAGAATGTAGCTTAAGAAGTTTGAAACTGTTTTTAAAAAACAAGTTTTAATTAGCAATGTATTGTCAAGGAACTGAGTGGATATTAGGATGCGATTAGGTTAATCTTTTTGTTGCTACCAAGAATTGCAAATAACATGTTCACATACATAAAATTGCAGTGTTCAGTATGTGAACAATGTTTTGTGCAGACATTAAAAAAATCTATGATCCAAAGGGAATAAAGGAGTAAACACTAGTTCTTATAGAATTCCATACAGTGTTTTTTTAATATCATATTTATCCCTCACCCTGGCTTCTCTCAGACTACCCCCTTCTGTAAAGTACAGTTTGGGTAAGAGAGAGGACAGTCTTCATATAAAATTAACATAAAAATTTAATCACAGCTCTATGATTACACATAGGTTCTTCCTCCATGTTGTCCTAAGAGCCTTACATGTGTGTACACGTTTGTGCATACATGCATTTATTATATACACTCATGTACACAGCACATACAGCATTATCGTGACCATGATGCTTGACAGGCAAACAAGCATCATTTACATACTACAAATAGTGAGTTCCCTTAACAGCACCTGACCCCTGAAACACATGCACATCTTACAATCCCAGCAGTCATACGTAAATCCAGATTACGAATTCTTTGAAGTGCTGAGACCAGGTAACAGAAGTGGGATATGATTACCAACGTTCGCCATTGAGGCTCAAAGAGCAAGGACAAGGAGGCAGAAGAGTGAGAGTGAGGCAAGGATGCGATCAAAATATACTGCATGAGAAAGATTAAGAAAACAGGAAACAATGCAAGGCCAGAGGGAAGCGAGGAATGCTGGGAAATATTGTGTTCTGAACATGACACAACTAATGGACTCACGGACTCACTCACAACAGCTGTAATAACCTGCACAAGAGCAAGCCTGAGGACAACTCTGGTGTAGACTGAGGGACAACACACATGGGGACCTTGAGGAACTCATAAGGCTCCACCCCTAACTGAGGAGCTCTTGACAGTTGATAGCTGCTAGGGGAAGAAGAACCATTCTTGTGAGAGATATGTGGACAACCCTAACTGGAAATACTTTTTTAAGTAGATGATGAGGACTTAAAGTTGGAAAAAGGGCATGTGCAGGGAGATTTAGGGGAGGTAGAAGGGGAAATGAGTCTCATCACATTGTATTGTATACAGCTATGAAATTCTCAAAGTAAATTTTTAAAAATTAAATGTACACAGGTTCAGCTGCTTAATAATATGAAAAAGACATGTAGTGTAAAGAAATGGGAATACAAATATTTAAAATATTCATTTACAAATGATATATAAGAGCAATATGCCTGTAGAGTCTATTATAAAAGATAAAAATTATAATAAATTTATGATTAAAAGAACCCATACATGGGATTTATTTTCTGTTTATAAGAATATTTTATATTTTCAAGTCCCTTCTTTTATAGATTCCCATTTTGAAGATATTATCCATCTAACAACTGTTCTTTCTGGCATGCTTTGTCCTTTAAAAAATAATAATAAAAGAAATGCATGCAAAAATAATTGCTCAGATTTACAGTATTTGCAATCTACAAACTTGTACTTTTGAAGTCTACAACTTAGGCTGATGAGATGTGCTTAGGTAACTGAGTACATGATATTATAGAAATAGTAGGAAATACTGATATCAACAATGAAAAAGAACAGGAGGTAATAGTAACTTTGATGTCATAGACATTTATGTTTTCTCATATGATAGAAATAAAATAAACAAAGTGTATGGGATCTGTCATTAAAAATAACCTCTGGAAGTTTTCTCTCCTAACATGCAGAATTAGAATGACTGTGCCATGTATCATTGAAACATAGTTTCGCCTAATTATTCCCTCGAATCAATGTGTCTAGCATCCATGTAGCTGCATACCCTTAACGTAATTAATTGGAAAATTACCATTCGTTCCGATCGGCATCACAGTTGCAATGATATTGGGCATCGATGCAATTCCCTTCCAAGCCACAGGTGCATTTTTGAGGCATAGGCAAGGAACCGCCCCAGTAGGTCTGTGTCTCATTGGTTCTTCCCACCCACCAGCTCCGAGGGCTACCATCTGAAAGACAAAACAGAAGGATGTGATACCTGCTTCCACCTTCGACCATTGTTCTTTCTTCATAACTGTTAAAGGTAAGGGGGGAGGGAAGGAAAGAAACAGAGATGGGAGAGAGATACATTGAGAAAGAGACAGAGACACCAAGAGAGAGGCAGGAACAGAAACATAGACAGAAAGAGACTGACATGGTATAATAATGCCCTAAACAGTAATTGACAGCATTTTGGAAGAAACTATCTTTACAAGATACTTTGTGTAAGTCTATTTTTTTAAAAAAAAAAGTGGCATTTTATAATCTTGAAAAGTATCCTTTGTGCACTTAGTGTTCATGGGCATGTGTTTGTGCCTGCATGAGTTTAATTTTGTCCCTTGTATGCAAGTGCCCAGAAGGGGTCATCAGATCTTCCGAACCAGAGTTACAGTTCACTATAAGCCAATTTATGTGGGTACTAGGAACTAAATACAGGTCTGCAGGAAGGGACCCCACTGCTGAGCTTGCTCTCTGACCACTTAGTTTCAGTCTTAAAAGGATACTACGTTGTTCTCTGAATAGAACCCATCTGCTGGTGTTTGTTCAGGAAAGAGTTTCCACTTGCAACTTTTACAAAATAATCTTTAAAACAAATTGGCATCAAAATATAAACTGTGGCAATTAATATAGTAAAATAAAATTGATTCCAAATCCCAAAACACCCATCAAAATATTCTGAAGTGTTATATAAAGGCACTGACTCGTCTCCATATATTTATTGGCTAAAAATATACCAGCACTTTATTAGATATCAGGCATGGTATAGCGCTCCTTTGTCATGATTTAGGATTTATCGGGAAGTCTATATTTTCTCTTCCATTTACTGGCTTGGCTATTTATTTGAGGACTACAAAAATAATACTGAAAAATCTTCATGCCTGAAGCGAATATTACAGTAAAAAAAATAAGTTTCCCCTAGCTAAATGCATCTCTTTCTACAATAAATGTTCAGCTACCAGCTCCTTCCCAGAGCCAAGACTAAACACAATGCCAAGGCATTCAAGCAAGGAGCAGACAGAACATTTAGCGGAGGATTTGTAGAAAGGGATGTGAGGCATGCAGATAATCTATCTCAGGGGAGAAAAAAGTTCCGAGGAAAAGAATCATAGTGTTTAGAGACAGAGCAAAAGAAGAATGCAAGCGATGCCCAATCAGTCAGGTCCCCACAAAGGACAGGCCATTTTCCTCCTGACTTCCAAGCCTTTATGTTACTACCGCCATTCCCACTGGGAATCTGCAGCTTTTCTCATACATACCCGACTCACTAACACAATACTCATTTTAGCCTACTCTTAAGTAGCCCTTCTGGAAATGATGACCACGTTTTTCCCACCATTAAGACAAACAACTACCATGCTTAAGAGGAAAAAAATACCACAGAAATTTGGAAGCTTGCATTATATAAAGCTGTTAACATCAATACTCTACCTATAACTTGATTAACAATTCACCAACTGTTAAGCTTGCTTGGTACTTTTCTAGTATTCAGGTATACTGCTTAAAATATATGTTCATAGACCAAGAGGAAAAATAGATTCTTGTTCTTAAGATCGAGGTCATGATTTACAGCTATATTTCTCATCTTCTCTATCAAAGATAAATTGCTAAGTGTTGTATGTTATTTATCACTGTATTGTATGTGTATTGTTTGTGTGCTGTGTGCATATGTTGTATGCTTGTTGTGTGTGTTTGTATGTGTGTGCTATGTGTGTATGTATATGTGTGTGTGTGATGTGTGATCTGTGTGTATGTGCTGTATGTGTATTTGTGTATGTATGTTGTGCATGTGTGATGTGTGTGTATATGTGTGTGTGTGCGTGTGTGTGTGTTTGTATGTATGTATGTGTATGTGTAGTTTGTGTGTGGGGGTTGTGTGTAGGTGTTTGTGTTTGTGTATGTGTGTACCAGTATGTGTATGGAGGTCAGAGGAAGCTTCAGGAGTTGGTTCTCTTTCACAGGTGGATATCAGGGATAAAATCCAGATCACCAGGCTTGATGGCAACTGCCTTTGTGACCTGAGTCATTTCACCAGGCTCAGCTAACTGTTTGAAGACATCAAGTACATTTGAGTCTATCTAAGCCTTTTTCAGAGGAACTAAATAATTTAAATAATGGTATAGATGAATATTTAAAAACACAAGGAATATGTTTTAATTAAAATAAAACCAGGCTAGTTACATTGTGTCCCCCACAGTTAAACTCTTAATCACCCTGAGTATCTGCCGAAACCATCCCTCCAATGAGTGGAGTCACAAATTCTCCTCCGCTGAAAACATTTGTTCATAAAATCCACTGAATTCTTACTCATTACACCACTTCATTGCTAGAAGCTGCTAAGTCATTTGGATCCAAAGGTCCAGTTTAAGCTGGCTTTTCTGTTCCATCTCTTTGTCTTTCCTATTGGGACCTCAGCATCTAAACTGTTCTCTCTTTTCTCAGTTCTGCCGCCTCAGATAAACTCTTGAAGACTAACCTGAGAAGAACGTTAATTAGCAATCACCAGTCATCATAGCCCCCTGGTCCACAGCTTTCAGGGGTTGAGTGCTGTTTTTACTAATCTGATATATTGGTTATCATGTCGGCAGGATCTAGAATCACCTAGAACAGTTGTTCCCAAGCTTCCTAACGCTGTGACCTTTTAATGGAGTGACTCAACAATAAAATTATTTTCGTTGCTGCTTCATAGCTGTCATTGTGCTACTGTTATGAATCGTAATGTAAATATGTGATATGCAGAATATCTGATAATAACTAGAAAAGGTCACTCAAACCCTCAAAGGGGTCATGACCCACAGGTTGAGAAACTGCTCTACAAGGACCGTTTCCAGACACGCCTCTTAGGAAGTGTCCAGATTAAGTCAGCTTCTGGGCATGCTTAGCAGGCATTTTGTGGAGTAGGTTAACTGAACCAGAAAACCAACCATAAAGATAGCTAGCACTCTTCCCTGGCCTGGGTCCTAGACTTCGTACAATAGAGAAAACCAGCGGAGCACCTGTCATCATCACTGTCTGTTTCCTGTGTGGGAACCAGCCCAAGTCCCTGTCACCAGGACCTCCCACTGCTGTGACTACACCCTCAACCTGTAAGTCAAAGTAAACACTCTCTTCTTTAACTTGCTTTTGTTGGAGGTATTTTATCACAGAAATTGGAAGGATAGCTAATACAGATAGAGTGGACCTGAGCTTGGCTTCAGTACCTTGGAAGGCTTTGCTTCTGCCAAAGGTGTAGAAGCCCTTCTTGCTCCGTCCTCTGATTTTATCACCTTGGAGACCCCCTCAGTTGGCTTTACTAGCATGTGACTCATTTGCGATTTTGATGATTTTCTTCTCTTATGTTTTAGTGTTCAGATTTATTGGGTTAGTGAATGAAAATCGTACCGATTCAATATCTACATCATGATACATTGGGAACTGATGGGTACCATCCTATCACCTCATGTAGATAGGCGTGGGAGTCTTTGTGCGTGTGCTGAAAAGAACTTTTCTCCTAGTGAATTTCAAGTATAAAATATGATGTTGTTAACGTCGTACCTTAGGAGCCCAACTGTTTACTCATCCTATGGCCAGGACCCATCCAGGTCCCCTCGTTCTTCAGTATCCATTTCCCATTCTCTGTTTCTATTAATTCCTCCTTTTAGGGTTCTATATACAAATACAAGGATATAGCATTTGTGCTCTTATGTTTGGCCAATTTTGCTCTATATAATGGCTCCTACCACCCCAAAGAAGTTCTCCTTACCACTACAGCATTATTCATGATACCCAAGATACACAAGCAAACTAATTGTCCACTGATGGTGGCCTGGAGTGGACCAAGAAAATGGGCTATATGCACAATGGAATTATCCGATTTAAAAAACAAAAACAGAAGGAAATCCTGCTGTGTCTGGTGAGAATAAACTCACAGAACATTATGCAATGTAAAATAACATAAATGTTCAGCAAAACAAACGATCTCTATCCTTCTAGGCTGTGTATTTTCACCATAATTACAAAGAATGTCTGAGGATGAAGGGTTCGGTTTGAGTTGGTCAGCTCGGGTATGCTGTTCTATCAAGATGCTGTCTTTACTGGTGGCACCTTTCCATAGACGTTATTTCTTGATGAATCAAAGCTTCATGCCCCTCAGTCCTATATCTATTCAATGAGAGCCCTAAAACAGGAACTTGCATGCAAGGACATCTCATAATTTTCACGGTGTTGTGGCCTTCATCCATAGAGTTGGATTTTTAGGATATGAGATGTGAGTGGAAACCAGCAGGACAGTAGTTGGGTGAATAAAATACTAAATAAGAAAGTTATGGAAAAGAGGAAAAGGAGATGGGAACTTGCATATTTTAGAGAGGATATTCCTACACCAAATGGGCAGAGAGTAAATAGGAAAGAAGTCTAACTGGAAAGGGAAGAGGGAGCCATCTCATGCTAGTCCAACTATGCTAACATTTGCATGACTGCTCCACATGCCGTGTGATGGTTGCACGAACTACATTTAAAAATGTCTTCTTAATGGCCCATCTACGACCGAAGCCCATGCTTGGATTAGAAACAAGAGTAAACATGGAGACTTTGTGGAGCAAAGGCCTTAGAACCCTAATTTCTCAAGAACAACACCCCAGCATTACAGCTGTGCTGTAGAACGGTATACAGGTTGGATACACAAGGTGGGCTGTTGAGGTGTGGTCTGCTGCTATGTACTGTAATGCTCAATGCTGGCCCTGGTTTCCTCAGGGACAGGGATGAGAGAATCCTCACCTATCTAGGCCAAGTGACCTTGCTCCTTAATTTAAAACTATTGGTTGAATAAAGATGCTGACAGCCTATAGCTGGGCAGAAGTGAGTTAGGTGGGGTTTCCATTCCCAGGCTTGGGGTATCAGGTAAAGACTATGAGGAAGAAGAAAAAGGTGGAGAGAGAAGACGCCATAGGGTAGGTGGGGCATGAAAATATGGCCGTGAGGGCTGACCAACTGAAGTTAAGAGCTGCCCCGATGGAACATGGCCAGTTACAACATGGGGTTGTAGAGAGGGAAGTAGGCAGACTAGTACAGTGGGCAGATAACCTGCCCAGCTCTAGTGCTTTGAGGCTTATTATTAATATAAAGGTTATGTGTCTTTAACCTGGGAACTGAATGATCAAAGGCAGGGTGGAAACCCCCAATTGAGATTAATTATTACAAGAACAGGGGGTCTGGGACGTGTCATCCTTGTCCAAGAAGAACAGTTTGTGTCACACAAATGAGCAGAAGAAGGCAGTCAAACATTTTAAAGAGAAGACATCTAAGTGTAAAGCAAGGTTTCTTATAGGCTGGTTTTCTCCGTGAAGATCTGTATATTAGACAATTGGAAGATGTGTTGATGAGAACACCATTCGGCTTGCTTCAAAGCACTTCATTAAAGTCTATTCTACGGCAACTGGTCCAATGCCTGTACTACTCTAGCACCATGAACCGTTCTAAAAGAGAAAGGGTGAAACCCAGACAGAACCAAGACTGGTTCTTTCGAGGACGTACGAACTTGCTTGATTTTCTGGTTTCTGCTCGAGCTCCTGAACCCACCTTTTCTAGCAGCTTTTCTGAATTTTCGGCTGTACCTAGAGGCTAGCTGTCAAGAGTTCATGTACAAAAGGCTTACTCTGAGAAAACTAAGTCACATTTGTGTTAGCTCTAGTCCTTGATAAAATAAACCGGATGTGCCACTTGCTCTTTATAGGGATAAAGGCCTCCCTTCATCCAGCATCAGAATGAAGCCTTTACTGCACAGTTATCCGACTAAGGCCAGGAGGAGAGTCAGAAAGCAATCAGGGCTTTGAACAAAGTTCGATGTAAATTGACCTTGTGCTTTTCTCCAGGCAAAAGCGTCCATGAGACTCCCAGGCTGTGACATGTTTGCTAAGTGGGCAGAAGTCAGCGCCTTCGTGAGATTAAAACCCTCAGGATGTAGTTGGGCGAGCACGGGGTACAGCCGGGAAAGCGTGTGAGGTGCCTCAGTTTACTCACCTTGCTGATTAACGAGCCGTGACTTCTTGCAGTAATACACGAGCTCCTGTTGGCAGTGCTCCGCCCGGTTAATGGAGGCCTGGAGCTGTCCCATGCTGGCCACGTACTCAAAAACCCCAGTGTGCACGTTCTCAGAATGAGCGTTCCTGACTCTCATTAAGTCGGAGCCGTTGTGGTGTATGACGGTCCATGCCGTTTCTTGTAGGCAGAAATGGGGGAAGAAAGAGAGGAGACCATCACTAGTCTGCAAAAGTTAAAATAAATAAAGAAAATCAAAATCATCTTCTCTCTGAGTTGAATTTTCTTTTCTAGTCATCAAATCTCTCTGAGAGGCAAAATCAACACAAATGGACTCTCGAGTTTTTAAAATTATAATGAATTATATCTCTCTTCCCTGAAACGTATGCTAATATCATGCATTTGCCATGATTTTGTTTGTTTTATATTGTTTATTCACAGCAATATTTATGAAAACGTTATTGGAAAAAAATCATAATTATTGAACTTTTGTAATTACATTCTTGTAGTAAAAGCTAATAGTCTAGCTTTTGAAAGATACATTTTTCTTCAAGAAAGAAACAGTGGTACAAGTCCTAAATGTAAAATATTTGTTTTATACATGTAGAATTACGAATTATGATGGGAGGCAAAGTGCATATAATTAGTCAAATAATATAATTAGATTATGTGATATAAAAGTGAAATTGTTTACTTTTAAAATGATTCACATTACCAGCAATAATGAAGTCAAATTTCTAATCTCTCTTTAGTCAATATGATTATATATCTTTTCCTAAAAAATTGTGCATGTGTTTGTGTGTATGTGTTTATATGTACGTGTTTGTGTGTGTTTGTGTGTGTATATGTGTGTGTGAGTGTGTGTGTGCTTGTGTGTGTGAGTGTATGTGTGTGAGTGTGTGTGTTTGTGTGTGTATATGTGTGTGAGTGTGTGTGTGTATGTGTGTGAGTGTGAGTGTGTGTGTGAGTGTGTGTGCGTGTGTGTGTGTGTGTGTGTGTGTGTGTGTGTGTGTATGAGTGTAGGGATGTACAATGACTATATGCACCCTTGAAGGCCAGAGGAGGGCATCAGGTGCCATGGAATTTCAATTATAGGCAGTTGTGAGTTGATGAATTTGCCAAGGGGGAAGGAGTAATAAATTATAGAATAGTCTCCTCTATTTAGCTAATACAGCCACAAGAATCAAAAACTGAAACAAGATGGGGGGGGGTCAAGTTTGACTCCATCACCCCTGTGATGAGACAGAGAGGGAGAGAGAGAAAGAGAGAGAGAGAGATGGGTAAACGAGACAGGAAAAATTCAATGTTCACTGCCTTCTGTTTATGGATTATGGTTTTCTGTGAAATGACAGCTGGCACCTTCATTTTTTTCTTTAAGTTTCAGCTTAGCATAGGATGTAATCAGCAGGATGCTTCTCTCCAGAAGGTAATAGCATACAAGCTAATAAAATTAATTATGGGTGGCCTGCAGAACAGGGTTGAGGTCATCAGGTAGAGTTGGAAACCTGGTGTGTGTCTGTGCCCTTCAGAAAGTACAGTTAAAAAAAAAATCTAAGCTTCCACTTCCAAGCTTGAATTGGCAGGAGCAGTCAATAGGCTGGGTCAAGAATCCTATAGTTTTTGCTGACTCAACCATAGCTGTTGGAAGTTTAAGGTTATTATTACCAGGAGGCCCCAGTCACCCTGGGCTTTGTCAGCCTGACTCTTATTGTTCACCAGAACCAATGGCCTTTCCTTGGGGTGAATCTGCTGCTGCACATGAAGAGGCTTAACTCTGGCCAGAGTAGCTTCCAGAAGAGCAAAACAATGAACCTGCTTGGAGCCTTTGTCTCTGGGCCTTTTGGGTCACATTAAGAGGGACCTCCTTACAGTTCAACTTCCTTCTTCTGAAAAGGTTAAAGCCATCACGCACGGCCGCTATTCAATGGCAGCTCACAGAAATGTTTCTGGAAATACTGAAGTAGACAGACCTTAGCAGAAGTTCCATAAGCAATTTTATTTTCTGATACAAAATGCTACTGCGTGTGCAGCCTATGGGAAGTTGCTCTTAACAGCCCATGTAGATCTCTAAGGCAAGGCAGACAGGAAATTGTTTGAGATTTTCAACAATGGAAGGGAGTGCTCCTGAAGCCATGTCTGGAATCACCTGAGTAGGGTTTAGTAACAGCTTTGTGTCACTTTCCTGAATGCTCAGACATGATTACAGTAGCTGAGGTTTCTGGTGTGGCTTTAGACGTAATCATCAGAAAACAAAAGGAACACATGATCCACAGTAATTTATTTTACTGGTCAACCTCAGTTTGAGATCATTGATGTTATTTCCCGTGGATGTCACCAAGGCACAGCTTGGCACAGGCAGAGGGCATGTGCTACAGAAATGAGGAAATCATCAAATAAGATGACTAGAAATGTCGTGGTGCCTAGGTTAGAGCATGGCCCAGGAGGTCATCTCATTGACATCTCTGGTGTCTCTGAAACTTCCAGTGTCATTGAACGGTTTCATAACTCTCTAAGCTATAGACAACAGGGAGGATAGTGACCTGCCATGAAGTATGGAACTGTGTCTATGATGCACACTTCTTGCAAGCCATCAAGTTATTCTGTAACATATAAAGATAGCTACCTTCATCCTTCATCTACCTATGATCTATCCACCCATCATTTATCTACCAATCATGTTTTATCTTTCATCTATATACTATCAATCATCTACGTATTTGTCTATAATTTATAATCAATGTATCTATTACCTATCTATCTTTTGCCTATCATGTATCCATCTATCAGCTACACATCTACCATCTATGTATCTATCAATTTACCTATAACCTAT
This sequence comes from Rattus norvegicus, assembly GCF_021556685.1. NCBI lineage: Eukaryota > Metazoa > Chordata > Mammalia > Rodentia > Muridae > Rattus > Rattus norvegicus. Next base: position 55,921,597 of record NC_141552.1, on the reverse strand, counting down.
CATCTTTCTAAAGCTTATCCATCTATCATTTACCTATCCATCATAAATCTGGATATTATATATTTATCCATTTGTCTACTTATCTATCCACTCATCTACAATCTATCATCCATTCATCCTTGTCTATCATCTATCCATATATCATCTACCTATCCTCTACCCATCACCTAGACATTCATCTATAATCTTTCATCTACATATCTACTCACTCATAGTATATAATGCATATCCATCATCTATGTACCTATCAACTATCTATCCATTTATAATCTAACACACACATAGATAGATAGATATAATTACACATTCATTTACCATCTATCCATCTATGACCTATACTATCTACCAAGTACTAGAACTCTGTCTTTTACTACTATCCTTTACTTATCTACCTTTCTGTCCTAACTGATCCGGAAGTACTCACTGGGAACCATTTCTCACAGGGAACCTTAGCAGCTGAAGTTCCTCACATCCCAGTTTCTCACAAGCCATGACAGGGAGTGCCAGATGCAGCAGAATCACAAGACAGGGCCCCAGACTAATGAGGTCTTCTACAGGATGACTCTCCCCGCCCCCCTCTCTAAAGTGAGAAGGACTGTGGCTCTGGAATGTAACCAATCTGTAGCAGGGAAGTTGCAAATCCTTAAATTTTAATTACCCCAGAGGGCGGGCAGTAGACAAGCCTTTAAATCTCTCTAGCAGGATTGATTTACTCTTCGTAACTTGCAAATGTCACAAAGACAAACCTACATTGGGAGGTCTTTCCACCTCGTCGTCCTTCCGTGTGTTGTTTTAATTGTTCCACTGTTGCACTTGGAGCTGTTGTCAGCTTCTCTGGTTCTCTTAGAAAGAATAACATTGTTTCTTTCCAAGTTGTTAGGAATTCCTGCCGCCAGACAAGCGACTACCATTTGATTGACAGTCTATTGACTGGCCTCCCTTGCAGCAGCAGCCGAAGACGACAGCTTGGCCTCACTTTACACAAGCATATTAATAGTCCTAATATGTGCACGTGTTTGTTATTTTATTTCTCCTTTGAACTGGCTCTAGCAGAGAACCCATCTCTCCGTTAATAACACACTCAAGGAAATCTCTAAACTCTGCTTTCAAGTGTTTACCTTCGTGTCTGTTTTAGGGCCGTGCTTTTTATTTCCAAAAAAAAAAATTATTTCTTACTAAATGCAACAAGAGTTATGGAGTAAGGGAATGAGGGGCAATGAAGAAGAAGAGATTGCTGAAACAGGCAGAAAAATCTATGGAGTCTAAAAAAAAAATAGAATGGTAATTTGAGTTTGCCCGTGTCTCTCCCTGAAGAGATTTCTAATACTATGAATTGTAAATAAAGCTACTGAGTAATTAAGGCGTTGATTTACCTGAGGCTGACTGCTATTTTTTAGGGTGATAACAGTATAAAAAAATCCTGCTGTTTAAGCAACAGAGTTGCAAAGCTGTGGTTGCCTCATGTTTAATAGCTGCGAGTGATGGATGAGGGAAGGACTGGAAAGAGCAAGTAGGGAGTTCTGTGTTCTGGAAAGCAGAAGAGAAGAAAAGCAGGGCGAGCTAACAGCCTTGGTGCTTGCACGGCTGCTTCCCTGTTAACCCCAATGGCTACTAAGAAGCTTCTGACTCTGAGATTCCCTAAGGTAAAAATAATCGAGCTATTTCTGTAAGACCTGGCACGGTTGTCTCATTGTTATAGTAGCACTGAGTGCCCATTAAGCGTAAGTTGTTGTCTCCTAGCCAACAAAATGGAAGCCCCCTCCCTTAAGAGTTTATCTGGTTGGGAAGCTCAACAACCTGAACAAGACCCTATCCCTCAAGAAGAGAGGTTTTTATTAAGTCATGGTAAGAAATAGGGGGAATGATGATCCCTTTAATGGGATAATACATGTTTCCTTCCCAGAATTCCCACCCATTAGTACCAATCCCTATGAACCACGGTGAGGTTCTGTTGGGACTGCTCAGATTTCTCTACCCTGACTCAAAAAGCCTAGCTTTCTTTTTTCTTCTGGCTTTTTCTTTCAGATGTTGGCAGAACCAACCTGTGCTGTCTCTGGTACTTTGAGCTTTGTTTTCTGTGTCTAAAGCTCTCTTCCCTGCCCTGTGCCTGACCTTCATGCCTAGCTCATACAGCTTGGCTCTCTCGTTCTCTCTTCTAAGCTTGCACCTATGAATCTGTGAAAGACTTCACCCTAAAACTCCCACACCATCCAAGCATCTCTTTCTTTGAATTTGGCAGAACCTGAAAGCCCCTAGGCTTGGGACAGCTTTGAAAGCCATCAATTTTGGGGAATTCAATCTCCCCCAGAAAGACTCCTCTTTCCTCAAAGAAACCCTGAGATCCCCACATCATTATGATAAAAATCACACTAAGCTGCTTGTTAAAAAAGCAGAGATTCCGTCCCAGAAATCCCCAACAGTATAGCAGGAAATGGAGAGTTGACAGCACAGAATTTCCATTTGTCAAGGGTTTGAAAGCCACCACTGAAGCAATCTTCTTTACAATGTAATGTTTGATAAAGAGAAACTTCTTAAACATAAAACTATTTCATTATAGAAAACACAGTGAGTTTAGAATGAAATAAAACTACGTTCCACCAAACAGGTACATCCCCCAAGGATTTATTTAATTCTATTTTTAAATTAAATTTCGTATGCTCAATTGGCAAAGGCGTTTCGGTCTTTAATGGGACTTAAGACACTATCCATTGGAAATACAGATTTTTGTTTCCTCGCTTCTGTCAGTTAGCTTGTAATGCTTAGACTTATTTTAATCCACTTGGAATCGTTTCCTTCACAGTGATTTCAAACTTATATTAGTTTTCTAAGTCACACATTTGCAAGCTACTGATTCAGCAGTGTGCTTGGTTTTCTTGACGGCTACACCTGATTTGGGTAACAAGAAGAGACATGGACCAGGGCTCTGATCAAAGTGGGGGAAAGGCTTCAGGCTGCAAGGAAAAAAAGGACCAAGATCTGCATTCTTGCCTGTTCCACCCGATACCGTCAGCTTGCCACAGTGACACTTGCTAACTCTTAGTGTCCTTGTTTGCAAAAGTAAAAACCAAGGAGACTTTCACACGGTAAATGTGCTTCTCCTGCCTCTGGCTGGGGTTGTTGTATTCTGAGTTGCCTCTTTTGTTGGTCTATGTTTCAATATTCTGCAGCTTCCGGAGACAAGGAGCTGTCCCTGAACAACTGTGTCTCTGCCCTCAACATCTGGCAGACATAATTCAGCAATTTGCATACGGTGATGCGTGCCTGAATTATTATCCATAGTAGCGTGCGAGATAGTTGATCCCGTCATCTATAGATCTTTATTAATTGTGACTTCATCCACTTGCTGGAAATTTATTTGTAACCCTGAAATTTTCTAGTCATTTGTAGTCATGCACTGAGTAGCAAAAACTGAGTTCAGTCAGAGCTGAGGAAAGAACTGCTCCCTTCGTCCTGCTTTAGTGTTCATATTGGAAATGAATGTAGTTATCATCTATTTTGTAATCCTTCCCTTCCTCTCTTCTAGTTGATGATATTGCTGCTTAAAATGTCTGCTGACATTCCGAGAATCATCATTAAGCTCAAACCATGATTTGAACATAAAACATGTGAGACTAGCACTGCTCAGAACAGGTTCCAATGCTTTGGGTCATGAATTCAATGCTAATGAATCTCTCTCTGTCTCTCTCTGTCTCTCTCTGTCTCTCTCTGTCTCTCTCTCTCTCTCTCTGTCTCTCTCTCTCTGTCTTTCTCTCTCTGTCTCTCTGTCTCTCTCTGTCTCTCTCTCTTTCTGTCTCTCTGTCTCTCTCTCTGTCTCTCTGTCTCTCTCTCTCTCTCTCCTTCCCTCCTCTTCTCCTGTGTGTATGTGTGCATGCATGGGTGTGTGTGTGTGCGTGTGTGTGTGTGTGTGTGTGTGAACTCACGCACATGTGGATATGTGTGTGTATAATGTCTTTAACCTTAAACACATATAAAAGATTAAATATTGATCTATTGAGGAGAATGCTGTTACCAGAGACTCTCGAAAACCTATTCTACTATGTTCCTCTTAGGAGCAATGATTTAGGATTTTTTAATCTAATGTCCATGGTGACTTTACGGAACATGACTACCACAAATCAAGAAATGATTCCTCCTATCTCACCTGCAGTTCTCTCCCCTCTCCCTCTGCCTCTCCCTCCCTCTGCCTCTCTCTGGAAGCCTCAAAGACCAAAGGTATTTATTCATTTACATAGATCTTATGTTCAGAATCATAACTAATACCTCATATGTAGACAAACAGCTGACAAAGCATCCATGGAAACAATGATTCTTATAGCTTTTTGGGGCATCGTGGTTCATTTTTACCATCCTACATTAACTAGATACGTTTAAAAGTTAATCTGGACACTCAAGTGCAGATCTTACATAGACAGAATCATCCTTTGCTCTTTGTGAATTTTTTTTTCACAGTAAGTGTATCTAAATTTGCAGAACGGACTAATCTATGCATACAAAAATCTAAGAGTCGTATGTCTCGAGCAGCACATGCCAATCGGTACACATAAGATAACCGTTTGAAAGAATGTTTATGGTCCTATGCCCCTCCTGACCTTGGAGAAAGAAGCCCATGGCTACTGTCTGGGAATTTGTAGCCTGCACTCTGTAGCGTCACTCACAGGAGGTAAACGTGTCGAATCAGCATGTGTTTTAGATTGGTTTGGTCTTGAGATGTTTCCTCAGTGGTTGCCAATTCATGAAGCCACCAAGCAATGTATTAGAAAACTCTCTAAAGATACGTTCTACAGTAATTCTCATACCACAAAAATCAATATCCCAGGATTAACCACTGCCCTGTGGTTTTTAGAATTATACATTAGTATAGACCTATTGTTGTCCTCTATTCAGCTGACCCCTTCACATCTTGTTTGGCTGAGTGACAGACACTGTCAACTCAAAATGAGTCAAATGAAATTTCTTTTTTTTATTGGATTTTTTTTAATTTATGTTTCAAATGTTATCCCCTTTCCCGGTTTCCTGTCCATAAACCCCCTATCCCATCCCCCTACCCCTTCTTCTTTGTTTCCCCCCAACTACCCATCCCTTCTTGCCTTCCCCCCTGACATTCTCCTACACTGGGGGCTCAGATCTTGGCAGGACCAAGGGCTTCTTCTCTTAGTGGTGCCCAACAAAGCCATCCTCTGCTACATGTGCAGCTGGAGACATGGGTGTGTCCATGTGTACTCTTTGGGTAGTGGTTTAGACCCTGGAAGCTCTGGTTGGTTGGCATTGTTGTTCTTATGGGGATGCCAGCCCCTTCAGCTCCTTCAATCCTTTCTCTAACGCCTCCAATGAAATTTCTGTCCACTCTTCAAACATTTTTCTGATCTTATCTCCAATAATGCAAACACTTTGCTGGCTTACATCTCATACGTGTGCCACACACAGGGCTAGTCCCCAGCTGCACTGCTATTGGTCAAGGGCAATAGCACCACTGCCATCTTGTCCCTCAACATCTGCCGTACTGATTTGATGGGTTATTCTTCCACAGCTCTCCAGAATTTGAGTACTTGGTCCACAGCTGGTGGTTCTTTTTAAGAAGGACTGGGAAATGAGACGCAAGGAATGTGTGTCAACCAGGGCAGATATTGCGACTTTCTCTGTGCTTCCTCTTCATGGTTTGAGAGGTGAGTCTCTAACTGCTGCCAGCCACCTGCTGCCTACTCCCTCTGCCCTGCCATCTTGGAATTCCCCCCCCCCAGTACTGTAACAGACCCAGCTTCTGTTCTATGTTGTTTTATCAAAATGGTGAGAAAGTAACTGACACTTTTGTGCTTCCTAAATGGTCTCCTAACTTTCATGCTATATCTATTATTTCTTTGCCCCTGGACAGGCATTTGCCAATGTGAGAGTGACTATGGCCCTATCAAAGGAGTTCTGGTTGTATACACCATAGAGGACTGTGCTTGAAATGTGTTTCTGCTTACTCATGGAAATCCCCAAAGACCTTAAGGTACTTCTAATCGGATCTCTTCTTATCTTTTACTATGCCCTGCTCACTGGCCATACTCAAAGCTAACTTGGGTTTGTTGCTGGTTTTTGAGTATGCCTAGACGTCTCAGGATGTGGCATTTGCTATGGCTTCTGTCTGGAATTTTCTTCCTCCACAACAATGTGTGACTCGAGTCAATATTGCCCCCTTCCCTTTGCTATGCTTTCCTTACAGCTATGGATGTCTAACCACAGCACTGAGCAGCGTTGCTTCCTGTGCTGATGGAAATTACCTACGCTATGAAGATCAGTAGGACCCTAACTAGCCACAGGTGACTCGGCAGTTAAAATCTGACGGGCAGTTATTTGGTTTTACTTAAAGCACTTGTATTTGTTTGCATTGATAAAATGCATTTGAAATTATTGAACCTCGGAAGTAATCTTAACAACCAATGTATTATGTGGCTGGCATATTGGACAAAATGGTATACCTAGAAATCTCTTTTCATATTTGATGAAGGAAGGATAGATGTGCCTTCTTTTTTGACGTTTGTATACAATTTCTCTTGGTACCAATCGTTGAAATGGTTACCTTTCTCTTGTTGCTCATTTTTCTCATCTTGGTAAAACGTCAGTCATCTAGACAAGAGTGAATCTGTTTACGAAGTCTCGTTTTTTGTTCTATGTACTAATGTTTATAACTGATACAACTGAGTCTTTCAGCTCTGTTCTTCAAGACTGACTTGTTTCTGACCCTTTCGTACCTGCTCACAAAGTATCTAATCTGTTTCTCCGTTCTCACCAAAATAATCACACTAGCCTACAAATACCCCCACTGGAATTTTAATTTAGGTTTGTACTAAAAATCAATATCAATCTTGCAGGAACTGACATTTTACAATGTTGAGTCTCTTAATTAATGAAAATTTTATATTCTTCTGTACCTCTAGGATTTTAAATCATATAAAGAACATTTTATAACTGTGAGAATCCTTGCAAATCCTCTATTGTACTTTTTTTTAACCATGTGTTTGAAAGTTTTGAGGCTGTTGAAGATCCAATCTTCTAAAAGGTCATTTTTTAATTGCATACCACTGGTATATCAAAACAAACAATTTTATGTTAACTTGGGGTCCAGTAATTATTATAAATTAAAATCATTTACTAGGGTTCTTCAAAATATTTTAATATATAATTTGATAATTTATGAATAATGAAAATTATACGCCATCCTTCCCCAGCCCTTAGGCTTTTTCTACCTCTTGCATTGGCTAAGACCTCTCATACAGTGGCAGGCAGAATGCTGTTCACTCTGGAAGATGGGGAAAGTTCTCAATATTTATAAGCTGTTACCCACATTGAAAGATGTTTCTGAGTAATCGGTTCTTTCTGAATCGTGGGTAGATGTTGAATTTAATCAAACACACTTTTCTCTGTGACTGTTAATTTATGTCTGAATTTATGTCGAATGGGAATTCTAGAAAACAAATAAATTCCATAGTTACACGTATTTAAAACAATGGCTCTTTTTCAGATCTCTCTTTCCTCAGCATTGATTGCTCTGACAAAGGCTTGTGTTTTGAGACACAATAGGAAACATTTATTATTAGAAACACTGCTCAGCTGCCATTTGCTCACAGACTAACAATATTGTAAATTATTAACATTTAACTAACACATCTGTTAAATATTTATGTTGCTTTTTTTTTTTTACGAAATAGTACTGTGGTGCTTAGTTTTAATTATCATCTTGCTACAATCTAGAATCTCCTAGGAAGAGAGTCCCAATGAGGAATTACCTAGAGAAGGCTGGTCTGTGTGCCTATCTGCAGATGATTATCTTCTGGGAAGACTTGGCCCACCATGGGTGGCACCATTACATTTGCTATCTGTGTAAGAGTAGAAAAAGCTAACTGAGCACTAAGCTAAGATATATCCATAACCTCTGTTCCTGACTGAACATGATGTCAACTAGCTGCCTCAAGTTCTTGTTGCCATGACTTTCCCCAAAAGATAGACTAGCATCTAGAATGGTCAGCTACGCTAAACCCTTTCTCCCCTAAGTTACTTTAGTCAAGGTATTTAACCACAGCAACAGAGAAGAAACTAGGAATAAGATCCACTTCGGCCATGATGCAAATTAGAGCAATGTTACACTTATTTCCTTTTAATTTTTGTGCAATCTGTCCGTTAAAGCAGAGTTAACTAGTAAATGGAAGTGTGTTCACTTACCGGTCATATTGCAGTATAAGAGGAACGGGCGCAGCGGACCACTACCATCCGAGTCTATATAGTAGAATCCAGAAGCGTTCCCTCGGTGCTTATAGGCTTCACAAGACTGCTCGTAGACAGCTGAGAGAGAGAGAGAGAGAGAGAGAGAGAGAGAGAGAGAGAGAGAGAGAGGGAGAGAGAGACAGAGAGAGACAGAGACAGAGAGAGACAGAGAGAGACAGAGACAAGAGGCAGAGAGACAGAGAGAGACAGAGACAGAGAGAGAGACACAGAGAGAGACAGAGAGACACAGAGAGACACAGAGAGAGACAGAGAGAGACAGAGACAAGAGGCAGAGAGACAGAGAGAGACAGAGAGACAGAGACAAGAGGCAGAGAGACAGAGAGAGAGAGACAGAGAGAGACAGAGACAAGAGGCAGAGAGACAGAGAGAGACAGAGACAAGAGGCAGAGAGACAGAGAGAGAGACAGAGAGAGACAGAGACAAGAGGCAGAGAGACAGAGAGAGAGACAGAGACAGACAAGAGGCAGAGAGACAGAGAGAGAGAGAAGAAAGAGAGAGAGAGATCATAAATGAAATAACATGAAACAAATCTCTCAAATCTCTCAAATTTTAAAAGTTTGACAGAAGATCCCCAAGTCTATGTGCATCACTGGCCAAGGGAGCAGGATAACATATTTTAAAACAAAATCCATCCTTCTTTTCTTTACAAATTAATATGGATGAAATACATACAAAAAATGAGCTTTTATTTTATGACATTTTATCATCAAAAAAGAAGGAGACTATTAGATCAAAATGAAAATTTAGCTTACTTTTTATGGGAGGAGGGACTAGGGAAGAGAAGACAGCTATTTAAATATTAAGACCTTTGTAAGGTATAATGTGGTATCTTATGGTACCCATCTCAGAATATCTAATTCTAGTATCACCTTGTAATAACCCTAACATCTGAGGTACAATACCATAACCTTCAGAGCTAATTAGGTGCTGCCCAATAATTTTGCAATGGAGACAATTTAAATAATATTTGAACTATGTTACTTTCTCACATCAACTTAACTAGAGGTAAACATTTTTCTTCAAAGGAGAAAAATGATTTGCAAAGTTCCTCGTCTATAGTTTTAAACGTAATTATGAAACTTCTCTAATGCTCTTTAATGAGCATTCAACACAATTAAGATTCAAAGCAGAGAAAATATTCATATGAAATATGCCCCCAAGTGGTCTCATTGTGTTGTGATCCGTAATTGAATTTTTTATTATAGGAGTGTATATTTGCCATGCATAAGGCTTGATATTAACATCTGTGAAATGCACACTTCTCATTGAATGCCCAGCCAAATGTTCTAGTAACTTCCATTAGGCTTTTAATTCCGTGAAATCTGAAATACAACAAACCTATGGGTAGCCTCCCCTGAATCAATTTTAAAATTTTGAAAATTGTGCTAATGAATGTTTGGACAACATGAAACATTGCGGCTAATTTGTGAGAAGTTATAAATTTTTTTTGAAATATTCTGGAACCTCCCTTCTACATTATTGCTCTGCAATATGATGGCTTCATTTCTTCCTATTTAAATTACATAGATGGAGGCATAAGGACGCAGTGGTTTGTGGCTCTATTTGCATTGTGCACTCAAGTGGGCATGTAAAATGGTTAGTTTTATATGCCAGGGAGCATGTGCATATGGTTATAAATGCCTTAACAGTGCTTGCCAGGGATAGACACATAACTTTGGGATGGTGATGAGCCCCCAAAAGCACATAAATAGACAAGGAAATTAGACCTTTTTAAAATGTATTCTTTATATGTTTTAAGATTGAATTTTATTTTTTTGAATTACATGAAGGTGTGCATGTGTGTGAATACAGATACAAGAGGCCGAAAGAGTCAGACTCTTTGAAGTTTAGGCCATCTGGTCTAGGCGATAGGAACTGAAGTCAGGTCTTCTGGAAGAACAGCGCATGCTCTTAAATGCTGAGCCAACGCTCCGGGCCCATTGTCTTTTTAATTGTGTGTGTGTGTGTGTGTGTGTGTGTGTGTGTGTGTGTGTGTGTGTGTGTGTGTTTGTGTGTGTGTGTAAATTCAGGGGCTTTGGGAGGCTAGGAGAGTTGGATCCTTTGGGAATGGAGTTGTAGAAGGTTGTGAGTTGGTTCAAGAGGGCACTGATGACAGAATTCATCCTTTGTAAGAGTGCTTCACTGATGAGTCACCTCTCCAGCCCCAAACGGGAACTATCTTGGCTTTAATGTTCGCTGCTTGATCTTCTGTGGCATGACAGTTATTTCCTAATTCAACCCTTTTCTTTTTGAAGACAAACTCTATTGGTCCAGTCTAGCCTCCGAGCTACGATGCCCCTGCCTTAGCCAGCATAGTGCTGAGATTCCAAGAGATTCTTCTAGAAGACTTCGTCTTTGCTTCTGCACCATGACCAACAGCGTTGCTCTCACCCTGTTTCTCAGAACATTGTGGACACAAACCCTTCAGTTCTGTTTAAGCATCCTTCTCACGGACCCATCCTGTTAATTTTTGAATCGCATTGTGGGACACACGTCAAATGACCTTTCTGTTTCCCATTTAAGGTTCTCCTCAGAGCTGTTTGTGTTTATTGTTACATTCACTTATTAATAACAATAAAATGAGCAGAGTCAATTCCAATGCTTTTAGTAGCTTTCAGATTTAAGTCATTTGTTATAACGGAGATGGTAAATGATATTTTTTTTTAAAAAAATGAAGTACACTGTCCTTCAATAGCTGAGTGATATGGTTGAGTAATTTAGCCTCTGGTGACAGGTTAGCTGTGGACTACAAAAATAACATGAGGCTTGCAGCTTAAGTAAATATTTCAGTAGAAAAAAAGGCACAGGGCTTATAATATAGAGAAATATATGTGCTGTGATCTCAGGCTCTGAAACATCCTCATTCTGCCTACTCTCTGTAAACCAACTGGGGAACTTTATTAATATCCCTGAATTATATCTGAGCTAACTAGGCCAATAACAGTACTGACCTAAGAGGAGGATATCAGAACCAAATGAGTTAGCATGCATAAAATACCAAATCTACTTACTTAAAATTTAGTAGGTCCTCAATAAAATTAACTATGGTTACTATAGTAATTGTCTATCCCATTTAACTGCCACCAACCTCATTGAATAGACCTTAAAGGAGACAGGGTTTCTGGGGGTGGTGAGATCATGGGAGTACAGCCTTAATGAAAGATAGGCAATGGGGCTCAGAGTTCTATCACCCTTGGGGCCGTATAAGAACACAGGGAGAAATTGACAGTCTGTGAAGCAGGAAGCAGGGAAGGCAAAGCTTTAAGCTCCCATGAACTTGAACTTCCAGCCACTAAACTATAGGAAACCAGTATATGCTATGCCTAAACCAGCTAGTCTATGGGATTCACTTATCCATGCCTACATGGAATACCACTCTCTCGGATGGTACTGGACAGAGGTGAATCTTCATACTACAGCTCACCCAGCCCAACCATCCAACACTGCTTCTGAAAATATTTTCCTTGCGTGGAATCAACAAAGAATCTAGTAACTGATCCTATACTGCTCTTCCAGAAAGCCCCCAGTCAAACGCTGATGAGGTCATGGAACAGAAAGTGTTCATACAGTCTATTTTGTCATTTAATTTATTTTTATCTTTATCTATTATCCTATTTTATTATTTTGTCCTTACTGATCTTTTGCTTTCTGGAAGCGAAGGACATATGTTTGTCCTTCCCAACTATCTGACCCCTTCTTTTTTTGTTTTATATTATATAAAATTTATGAAATGAGGTGTGAACTATGAACTAGAACCAAATGGGTACTGAAACTGAAACTGTGTATCCCAACACAAGGTGACACAAGTCACACAGGTACATACATTAGAGAAGGCAAGACAAAGGGAGCAGAAGGCAGAAGAACAAGCAGGTGTGTGTGGCTTACAGCTGTGACAAGTGGCTCCTGTGTACCCCGTGTTTGTGCAGTTACAATGAAAGGTGCTCCAAGACTGAGAACATTCACCACCATGCTCACAAGAATTGGGCAAACACCTGAAAGAAAGAGAAGAAGCTGTTACTCATGGTAACATCCATCCATACATGCCAAGCAGTGTGGGGCTGTCCTCTGCTGATGAATCTAACTCACAAGAACTGCACTGGTTATTGTAACTAAGAAAAAAGTCGCCCTACTCAACAGCTATCAAGCACAGTAGGTTTACTCACTTGAGGTAGCTCAGTCCCAACATTAAATCATAATACATCCCTCTAATCACAGCCTATGGTTGAGAAGCTTCAACATGAATAATGTATTTTTAAAAATAGAGGATCACGGGAAACCAATAGGGAACCAAAGAAGTGAGCCCAGCACATCACTTGATCTGACACTAGGCTTTGAAAAGTTCTACAGGGTCCTGTACAGGTCAGCAGTCCAAAGACTAAACAATTGTCTTTAATTAAAATATTTCTTTTCAGTTTATATGTATCACTTGACATCAGAGGGATCATTGTGTATATATCGAGAAGAGCATGATGCTAAAATAATAAAAGTGTTCTTTACTGAAGTGCATTGACATACACATCACCTCACATAACTACTTTTTAAGACTTTAATTTATTTTTAATTGTGTGTGTGTGTGTGTGTGTGTGTGTGTGTGTGTGTGTGTGTGTGTGTGTGTGTGTAGATTCATGCACGTGTGAGTGCTGGTGTCTGAGGAGACCAGAAGAGGATGTTGGGTTCCAGGAAGCTGGAGTCTCAGGTGGTTAGTCCTGAGATCGGTGAGTAACCAAACTCTTGTCCTCACCATAAGAAGTTTTCATTCTTAACTGAGAAGCCACTTCTCCTGCCCCAAGAAACCTTGTGGCAGACAGAACCTGTATAAAAATCAAAGTGTCCTTCATGTTTATCTTTCAACAAAGGGGCACAGTCAATATTGTCTAAAACAAAGAATACTGTGAGAAATCGGGGAGCTTTCTGCTGAAGCCCGAAACAGCCCTGGTGGACTTAGAAGGTTCTGACATTGGCCTCGGCTTGGATAGATGCTGGCTAAGTTTCTTGTAGGGTATTGCCTCTGGCCAGCCTCTCCTTAGAGCATTTCCACTAGAAAACATTCGACTGTGAATTATTTCTTGGTTGCTTTGAGGAATAAATCTTCCCCAACCTCTGAACAGTTTTCCGATCCAGGAAGGGTTCTGTGCAGGAGGACTACCCCTTTGAGATGCTGGAATAAAAATACCAATGACAGAACCTGTATTCCTTCTCTCTAATAGAAGAACACGAATCTAATTAATTTCCATAAATACTGAATCGCAAACAGATGTGACATAATCACGTTGACAATCAACTGCTAGGAAATAAATCCTCATTAAATTCTTTGGACCTGAAACAAGATGGAAAGACAGAAAATAGTAAGGGGCCCGGAGGAAAGGAAGCTCCTTGTCCTGTAATCTGATGGTTTCTGCTGAACAAGAGTCAAGAAACCTCAACACAACTAATGCAATTAGAATCCCATGCGAAGGGCCAACAAGATGTCTCAAAGATTGACACTTGCTGCCAAGCCTGATGTCCTGGGTCCCCCAAAACCCACACAGTGGAAGAAGAGACTTGACTCTTGCAAGTTGTCTTCTGTCTTCCACACAAGCAACATACGTGTGTGTGTGTGTCTGTGTGTGTGTGTGTGTGTGTGCGCGCACACACACAAACATAATCTTAATTTTTAAAAAAATTTCTGTAGCGCTCACTTTTAAAAGTACGTCCCAACACGAAGGACTGAAATGTGCTTCCTTAGAGCCAGAATGAATATACCTTTCAATTTACCTGTATCTACACTCCTCTCTTCCCTGAACTTAAATAACTTACCTGGTTAAAAATAGAATAGAAAAGGAAAGAAAAGAAGAGAAAAGAAAAGAAAAGAAAAGGGGCCTTATAATTTCACTCACAAAAGGAGATGACTTAAGATAAGAAAAATAAACCAACTTTTGTAGTGTTTTGTTGTGGTTTGGTTTTTTGTTTGTTTTTACATTTTAAAGCTTTGTTGTAAATTACATTCTCAAAGCAACCTTACATAGGGAACTACAGTTATTCTTGTGTGTACATGTGTATGCATGTATAGATCTTTGTAAAGACACCTCTCTCTCTCTCTCTCTCTCTCTCTCTCTCTCTCTCTCTCTCTCTCCCTCTCCCTCTCTCCCTCTCTCTCTCTTTCTCTTTCTCTCAGATTGCACTCATGTCTTAGTCCTGTATTGCCCCCATGTCTCTTTCTCTCCAAATACCAACACTGAGGTCTGAGGGATATACTATTGCTTCTCAATGCTCAATGAACACATGGGCTCTATTTCCCTCTGACTTGTTCCAAGTTCTTTTCAGCAGCATAGTCAAAACTCTAGCTTTACTTACGCGGAGGCTCCTAAGGTGCGGATTCCTCAGGCTACCACTGCTGGCAGTGCTGGGCTATGTCTCCCCATGGTAGCTGACATCACGTTTTTGAAACTCTCTATTAGTGTGGTCCATGTGTGTGATGTGGTGTATGCACGTGGATGGTATGCATTTGTGTGTCTATAGATACACATGCACATGTGTGCAGGTGTATGTGGGGACCAAAGAGTCACATGATGACTTTTCTTGATTGCTCTTCATCTTTCTTTTTGAGAGATAGGATCTCTCATGGAACCAAAGTTCACAACTGGGCTAGACAGCCTGGGCTATAAACTCTAGGGATGAAACTGTCTATGACCCACAGAGGCATGGCATTATGCCTGGCCTTTTACAAATGTTCTGTGGCTCTGAGCTCACGTCCTCAGGCTTGTGAGCCAAACACTTTACAGACTGAGCCATCTCGCCAGCCCTAACATTTTTTGACTGAAAATGTCAGTGATGCCTTTGGTTTAGAGGCACTGTAGGAGAAATTATCTTGACACAGGTAAAGTACTGTGTACAAATGTCATTTGTGAACTTCTAGTTTAGACTTAAACAGCTGATCAGACCATTGATGCCTTTCAGGGTTTAGAATGAATAATATAGTGAGACCAAAGCTCCCAGTGCTCTCATCCATTTTCAATTTGAAAAAAACAATAATAAAAACTACAGAGCCTGCCAGAATGCATTTGTGATGGACTTTCTGCTGCCTCTTTTATCAGAGCTGAAGATGGAACTTGATGTTTTGCTTATATGCCTTTTCCAATGTTAACTAAAAATAGTGTTATTGATTTTTCCCTTGATTAAAAAATAGATGTCCACTGTACACAGAACAAAAAAATACAGGACAAAAGATGAGAGGTCACCTGTAGTCAGTCTCACAATCTAGAAAGTCTCACTGCGAACATGACCTTATATTCACAAATGCAATCTTTATTGTTTTGGCAGAGGGTTGTTGACACAGGGTCTCACTCTAGCTCTAGCTGCTATGTAGACCAGGCTGGCCTGGCACTCACTATGTAGACCAGGCTGGCCTCTAACTTATAGAGATCTAACTGCTTCTGCCTCCCAAGTGCTTATGCCACAACATTCTGCACATGAACACAAGTAATTCCTCTTTGGAATCTTCTTCTGGGGGGAATCCAAAAATAAAGAATGTTTATATACTTCTATACCTAACAAATTCATATATATTTAGTATTCTTATAAGTGTGTAGGAATCCATGAGGCACACTATCCTAACTTGTTTAATTATTAAGCATTTGAACTTATGACACTCTAGGGAGAAAGGAACTTTAAAATGTAGGAGTAGCAATTAGTTCATGATCAAATCAGAAAAGATCAGAGGTGATCTTTCTTTAAACGGTATTAACCGTGTTTTTTAAAAAAAGATTCAATGATTTTGCCTAAAATCAAAAGAAACAAACCTGTCTCTAATTGTCCTGGTGCATGGATTGTTTCTCTTTGACTTTCTTACAGAAGTTAATGGGGTACATTTTTGTGCGCTTCAAACTCGTGAGACGAGGCTTTTCACATTTGTAAATAGAATGTGGAAAACTGAATTGTGAGTCTCCCTAACTTCATTAGATGATAATGTCAGCCAACTTGTAACCTGTGCGATCTGCACTGCATGGCTGAGCTCTTCCTCTCACCAAGGGCTCTAAACGATTGCATTGAACACTGCCCTCTTTGCTAGTCCTTCCAATACAAAGTCAAACAATCCATCAACCCATTTTCCCAGGGGTCTAAATCTTTCTCCTAGACATTTCCATCACCATTTTCATTGCATATGACTTTGAACAAACACATCCATCGACATACCCAAACCCGAAGTGACAGGCAAAATTTCCATTTAGCCAGATTCTCTGTTCAGCACAATTTCAATTCCGAAGGCTTTCATAGGAAGTAATGCTTGGCTGGAATGAGTGATATTGACTTTAGATCTAGAACATTATCCCATTCAAGGGAACTAAACGTTAGCTACCTGTAGGGCTCATAGACTCAGAACAGTAACTAATGAGAGCCTTTTCCTCATAAGACTCAATCACCAAGCTGCTCCCCACAAAGCCACACTTTCTGTGCCACAAGACTTAGAATGATTCTCTTCAAGTGCCATGGAATAAACCCAAATGAGAGCACAGAGAGGATCAATGGGCTTCTCCACAGAGAAGAGGAGAGCAAAAGTAGAGGACTATGGGGAGAAATCCATTCGCTGAGAGGGACAGGATGATCCTAGCTGGAAGATAGCACGGTGGATGCTTAGAGAGAAGGGCCAAGGATTGGCCACTGCCTATTCTCATGGAATGGTGTCAATGGCTAGGATAGTGACCTTTACTCATCTCTTCGTATTTTTAGAGTTGGTTAAAGATTAAAAAAGCAATATTTAGTGTTCCACCATAAAAGTGGCACAGGTCTACTTAACTTAAATATGTATGTGCTTACACCTGTTAGCGGTGTTCCAGCAATGCTTTGATTTCTCCTCCAGATCTCGGGACGGGAACTGTCCTGTCCTACTGATCCTGTCATCCTGACCTTGTCCCTTAGTCATCAGCATCTCTGGCCTTAGGACAATCCTGTTTCATGTCCACAGAAGATGAATAAATCACTTCTAGAAGAGAGCGCATTGAGTGACTGGGTAAGAGGCATGTGCATGTGAAAAAGCATGAAGATGGATGGTTGTGTCACGTGTGAGTATGAGAATGGTATAGATAGAGACATGTTTATGGATACATGGGAATGTGCTCCTGTAAGTCAGTGTGAAAGTCGTGTGAGTATACAGGGAGTGTTCAGTCATGTGACTGAGGATGAGCATACATAGAGGATTTTTAATCCAGCAACAGATCTCTGCTCTGGCAAGAGAACATACTCGAAGACCTTCTAGGTTTGTATCATCCTGCTAGAATGCAGACATGCTCTGGATTGAAGTGCGATCTGACTGAAATACAGATGCACCCTTAATCCCTAACAATGAAAGTAAGGTGAGTTTGCAGAAGAAAGTTAGAAAGTGACGTCTAGTTGAGGAGCAGGCAAAGTGAGGAGCCAGAGAAAGAGTTGACAGAATGAGTGAGAGATAGGATATGGCCAAGTCTCACAAGAAGAACACAGGAAAGAGAGGGGGGAGAGAGAGAGAGAGAGAGAGAGAGAGAGAGAGAGGGAGAGAGGGAGAGAGGGAGAGAGGGAGAGAGAGAGAGGAGGGAGGGAGGGAGAGAGGCAAGCAGACAGACAGACAAAGTGGGGGGAGGGATGAAAGATAGCAGTTATACAGGGACAATTTTACAGAAATAGGTTGCAGAGAGAACAAGGTAGACATAGGTGACGACAGAACAAGCCAGAGAATGAGGAGACAGAAGATTAGAACACTGAAACCAAACAAAGCAATTCAGTGAGAAGCTGGATTGAATCAGTCATTTCTGGAGATTAGATTGTACGGAGGCTAAAAGCTTCCAGACCCAGGCCTAGGGACAGTAAGAATATAGAAAGAAACGTTCTGAGCTCAGCCCAAGCCATATATTCATACAACTTGGGTATGGCTTTCATATCATCCTTTCCTCTAAAGAAATAAAAGTGACATTTGTGTGTGTGTGTGTGTGTGTGTGTGTGTGTGATGAAACATGTAAGACTACATGAATTGAAAGCACATTCATGAAGAATCATGTGTAAGGTAAAATAAATAAATAAATAAATAAATAAATAAATAGGTTGTATTGTATTAAGTTCTGGTCAAATTTCAATGTTTTTATTTATTCTAAATTATAATTTATTAAACCATTAAGTGATCCATTTATTATGTGTGGATAATAAACCACCCATAATGTTATTGTATACCCATAATTCTGTGTGGCCTGGCAGGAATGCAATTCTGACTTTCTGGCTTTGGGGCTGGACTCTTGTTTTCTCAGCCAACCTAAGCTCTCCATGCATTCTTTTCCCTATTTCTCACGCAGCCACTGTCAAGACTTCAGGAGGGCAGATTTAAATATTCATAAGCACTTATGTGCTTAGTTCAGGATCTTGTATATGGATTTAAATCTGCAATTGTGTGATATTACATCAAACTCAGTAATTAAATTTGGCCGCCTTGGTCACAAAGCAAAGCTGGTATGACTCCTTCACAACAGTGGCCCAGGCCTACCTATAGTTTTTAATTATTACTAACTGTGGGTTATTATGTCAGAAGTTGCTCATCCTCTATAATTAACTCTCAAGTCCCACCTTGCCACGTCCCTTGCCTGTGCTCCTACTGAGTTTATGGGGCTATGCTCACACCTTGGTCAATACAATATTCGCAGCATTCCTGGGGGAAGTAATTCTCCTGCTCCTACACAGAAGACACTAATGGGCTTGACGGCAAACATTAGAATAAGCACTGGTCCTGGTCTCCTGCCTGCTGGAAACCCAGCAGTCAAGGTTTCCAAAGCCAGTTTGATAACCTATCACATAGGTCTCTGCTTTACCAGTTCCTAGTAGTCAATTTTCCTGTTTGGGTGGCATAATGTGTTGAGTTTAACGATACAGTTTTGGTACTTGTATGACCACCTAGAACTATAGCAGGGCAGGAGAAATGTCCCAGTGATTAAAATGTTTGCTGTGTAAGCATGATAACCTGAGTTTAGACTCCCATAACCCATATAATGTCTGATGCAACATGGTAGGATGTCAGTAAACCCAGAAATCCTATAGGAGATTGAGAGGTGGAAACAAGAGAGGCCCTGGAAGCTCACAGTTCAGATAGCAAGAGATGCTGTCTAAAACAAGGTGGAAGATGGGAAGAGACTCCCTAGGTTGTCCTCTAACCTATGCATGCATGTCATGACATATGTGTCTGGTCACACTCACAAGCACATATATGTTCATATATTGTATACACACACACACAAGGTTAAATAATAAATAAAAATAAAACCATAACAGCATAAGCTTTGTAGGTGGGTAACATACTTATATCTAATTAACATAGTCACATATATTTATCTATTTTTAATATTACTATTTGAAATATATAAAACAACTGCTAGATTTATTTTTAATATTAATATAATTCATTTCTGATGTAACAGATAGTAGCATGCATAGATAGATAGATGATAGATAGATAGATAGATAGACAGACAGACAGACAAAATTAAAATTTTGAATAGGTCATTGGGGAGACGTGGGGCTGTCTTGTACCTGTCTGAGATGCCACAGGAGTCTATCTGAAGGTCACTGAAGTTGCCAAGGGAGCCCTGCTGGACTGCAAGCAGATCTACCATTTTGTCCTGGATGGAGATGAGTCTCATACATCCTTGAAATCCACCCAGAGGGCTCTTACACCTGGATCCAAAGCTTTTGTCTGGACAACCTGATAGGAGCAAACCAAAGGAAAGCCATAGATCCTTGTACAAGCAAAAGTCAGCATTTGAGATCACAGCAGAATTTATAAAGGAAAATAAATAAAGCACATTTGATTACCCTCGGCATTACAGGAGAGAAATAAGCCCTCTGGATTCATTATTAGTTTCATCTAAATTCATGCGAAGTATTTTCTTTGTTTCCACAGGATGCAAAGGAAGTCTCTAGAGTTGTAATAATTGTGTGCACCATTTTAGCTTGATCTAAATTTAGAAGTGTAGTTATTGGCTTCAAAATCCTAAATGTGAGAACCAGCAGTGTCAAGCATTCTATAACGTAAGTGGGGAACTTGGTCTTTAGATTGAAAAACTCAAAGTATAAACTAGGATAAGTACATACCGAAGACAGGAAAAGATAAATCGATAATAATGAAATGTCTTTGTACTTAAGGCTAACTATCTGAGAAAGGGGATTTATTGATCTGGAATAAAATTACTAACTCTTTATTTGATTAAGTGCTTTATTTCCTTATACACGTAAGAGCCACACATATATTTGACAAATACAAATGGCTAAATGTCAAAAAACATTTCACTGTTTGATTTTATTTATCCTGTGGCTCAGCCAACAATGTTCTCTTTATGCTGATTTTTTTCTAACATTTAAGATTTGTTCTTATTATTTAAATAACAAATATAATATTAACCATTACTGCCTGGACTTAATGATGTTCTAAATGTTTATTCAAGTGAAGTAAATAATTTTATGGAGTATGAGCACATATATTTCCCTTACATATTTTCCATCAATCTTTCTTTGCTGCTACGGCTGCCAGCCACCACTACAATTTCACAGAATTATAAAGGAAGCAGCAACTTCTTAATTCCTCTACACTACTTTTCCACCTGAAAATTTCCATTACAATTCAATTTTTTTCACCAAGGACACGTCTCTTTAATGCTATCTCTTCCTAGCAAAATACATTTACATGGCAAGTAGAGGCCAGTATTATTTTAAAACGATTAGCAGGCTATTTTGATTTTAGTGGAAATTTCAAGGTTTCAAATTTAATATATAAACAAAAGGCGATTACAGGTTTTTGAATAGTGATTTGAGGTAATAGTGATGTATATATTTGCAGTAATTAAAATTGTCCTGGACCATAGTACACTGCTGTATAACTATATCTTCCAACAGAAAAACCTCCCTACCCTGCCAGGATATAAACAATAAGGAAATTACCGGGGAGAGATGATTCTGGTGGAGCTGTCTGGTTGTGAAGATAATTCCAGAAACACAGCTACAGTAATCTATGATCCACACCGCAGTAAGCATTCTGTAATTCAGCTACCTGTGATCCACCTGTGTTTCTGTAAGGAGCCCCAGCAAAACCCATTCATTCATGAGCTACACTTGGAAGGAATAAATTCTTTTGTTCTCTTGTAGGTGTCCTACTCAGAGCCAAGATTCAGAAAGGGCCACACAATATGCATAGTCTTAACAACCTCCTCGCAGATGACCTATTACCCAATTAAGAGTGTCAGAATAAAGAAGAAAGGGTGATAGTTCAAGAACACTTGATAGTTCTCATACACCAGGAATGCAAACGACTTGGCTACTGTCTTCTATTGCTGGTGTTGCCCAACACGTCTCAAACTATTTTAAAATGGGTTAAGTCATGCAGTATGCCTGTGGCAAACAAGATGGGGCAAACTGAATCACAAAGAAAGATAATAAAACCATAAACAAAACCAAAAGTCAGATCGTGGGTACTTCATGTTCCTGGATACAATACTCAATAATCAAGAAATTCCAATAACAAAGGCTTAGATCAGGTCTCTGAAGGCAACCAGGGGTTAATATAATGCAATACCAAGAAGAAGTTGAAAACTGAATCTATTCAAGATGAAAATACTAAAGTAGGAAGACTCCTGGAGAATTTTCAATGCTGACTTGATGGATGGATCCATTACAAGAGGCAGTCATCACGTTAAATACCTCCAGAGATGATACATACATTACCACTGTATGCTGCTGTTTCAGAAGCCAGATGCCATTTCATGGTGGTGTGGCCAGGTCCTTGGATACCTGATGCTTGCTTTAAACCGGGAACTTGAATGTGAGTATTCTCTACCTCAGCCAGCATCTCCAGCTTGTGATGCATGCTGTGCTACCCATCAAAAAGATCGCATAAGAGAATTTACAGAAATTAGACACTCAACTATCCTCTATGCGGAGAACCAAGATTTTTAGTGTATGGCTTCTAAATGACCAAAGCTGAGGGGATCCCACAGTATGCTCTGATTTTTTTTGAAATGCACTCATTTGAAAGAAGAAAGGTTAAGAGAAAAGAGCGTGAGGTGATGGATAAATAGTGGCTGTTTTGTCTGGCATATGGAGTTCTGGTCTTTGAGAAGTAGCCTTCCATCCTGACAGCCAATGGGACAGGCTCTCTGAAGACTGCAGAGTAGAGACAGAAGCCAGGCTGTTGGGGCAGAGGAACTTTTGACATTAGAGTGTGCCAGCTACTTTAGTATGACTGGATTCAGTCACCATCTCTTTGAAGTTGGAGTTGAATTTGGAGAAAAGCAAAGGAGAGAGTTCATGGGAAGTTTCTCAGAATATGGGGAATTTTTTTTTTTAATCTTGAATCCAAACTGGCAAAGAATTCACCACCTCAAATCTGTTCTATCTAGATAAAATTAAAGCTCCAGTAATTGAGGGTCCCCTGTTCATGTAAACAAAGAGTTTTCAGTGGTGACCAATAGTGACATGATGTTCAGGTGGGACACATAACTTTCGGAGAGAAATTTCAAACATGGGCTTATTCCACTGCCAGTGACAGCCTAACAATCAATCCAGTGGTGTACCTTAGGGACCCCTACTTCATCCCTTCACCAAACATACCCTTGCCAATAATCCTGATGGTTCCCAGGAAAGATGTGATACCCACATGGAACCCACTGCCTCAAATGTTCTTGGGACACAGAATTCCCAGTCCCTAAAACCTAAGAAGACTGTTACGTGGACTGAACTTATCAATCAGGCTCTGAAAGCATGAAGCTAAATCCTAAAAATGCTGGGGTAGTCAAGACCCTGCAGAGCATATACTAAAGGGACTGGTGTTGGGGTTTTAACGAGGAAGCTCTACAGCATATATTTTAGGCATAGCATAGATGGTTTACACTTATAAAAACAGGCAAATAAAAACATACTGTAAATCAGGTAGTGGTCATCTACCTAGACAGTCTTAGAGAGATAAGCATGCATGATAAAGATTTTAACACTAAAATACACATGAAAAGATGTGGATTTCCTTACTGTTATTAGAGTGATTGGGAGAGGGCTCTATGGGTAAGAGTATTTATACAACAATGAAGAAGTGAGTTTGAGTCCCCAGCAGCCAAATAGAAAGCTAGGCATGACCAAGATTACATGGCATCATCGGAGCCCAATTCTCCCACCAAAGCAAACACGGAATATCCAAACACACCAGAAAAGCAAGATCTAGTTTCAAAATCATATTTGATCATGATGCTGGAGGACTTCAAGAAAAACGTGAAGAACTCCCTTAGAGAACAAGTAGTAGCCTACAGAGAGGAATCGAAAAATCCCTAAAAGAATTCCAGGAAAACATAAATAAACAAGTAGAAGCCCATAGAGAAGAGTCACAAAAATCCCTGAAAGAATTCCAGGAAAACACAGTCAAACAGTTGAAGGAATTAAAAATGGAAATAGAAGCAATCAAGAAAGAACACATGGAAACAACCCTGGATATAGAAAACCAAAAGATAGATACGAGCTGTAGATACGAGCTTCACCAACAGAATACAAGAGATGGAAGAGAGAATCTCAGGAGCAGAAGATTCCATAGAAATCATCGACTCAACTGTCAAAGATAATGTAAAGCGGAAAAAGCTACTGGTCCAAAACATACAGGAAATCCAGGACTCAATGAGAAGATCAAACCTAAGGATAATAGGTATAGAAGAGAGTGAAGACTCCCAGCTCAAAGGACCAGTAAATATCTTCAACAAAATCATAGAAGAAAACTTCCCTAACCTAAAGAAAGAGATACCCATAAGCATACAAGAAGCCTACAGAACTCCAAATAGATTGGACCAGAAAAGAAACACCTCCCGTCACATAATAGTCAAAGCACCAAACGCACAAAATAAAGAAAGAATATTAAAAGCAGTAAGGGAAAAAGGTCAAGTAACATATACAGGCAGACCTATCAGAATCACACCAGACTTTTCGCCAGAAACTATGAAAGCCAGAAGATCCTGGACAGATGTCATACAGACCCTAAGAGAACACAAATGCCAGCCCAGGTTACTGTATCCTGCAAAACGCTCAATTAACATAGATGGAGAAACCAAGATATTCCATGACAAAACCAAATTTACACAATATCTTTCTACAAATCCAGCACTACAAAGGATAATAAATGGTAAAGCCCAACATAAGGAGGCAAGCTATACCCTAGAAGAAGCAAGAAACTAATCGTCTTGGCAACAAAACAAAGAAAAGAAAAGCACACAAACATAACCTCATATCCAAATATGAATATAACAGGAAGCAATAATCACTATTCCTTAATATCTCTCAACATCAATGGCCTCAACTCCCCAATAAAAAGACATAGATTAACAAACTGGATACGCAACGAGGACCCTGCATTCTGCTGCCTACAGGAAACACACCTCAGAGACAAAGACAGACACTACCTCAGAGTGAAAGGCTGGAAAACAACTTTCCAAGCAAATGGTCGGAAGAAGCAAGCTGGAGTAGCCATTCTAATATCAAATAAAATCAATTTTCAACTAAAAGTCATCAAAAAAGATAAGGAAGGACACTTCATATTCATCAAAGGAAAAATCCACCAAAATGAACTCTCAATCCTAAATATCTATGCCCCAAATACAAGGGCACCTACATACATGAAAGAAACCTTACTAAAGCTCAAAACACACACTGCACCTCACACAATAATAGTAGGAGATTTCAACACCCCACTCTCATCAATGGACAGATCATGGAAACAGAAATTAAACAGAGACGTAGACAGACTAAGAGAAGTTGTGAGCCAAATGGACTTAACGGATATTTATAGAACATTCTATCCTAAAGCAAAAGGATATACCTTCTTCTCAGCTCCTCATGGTACTTTCTCCAAAATTGAAAAAAAAAAGAAAAAGAAAGCTAGGCATGACAGTCCACACCCCTTTGACCAAGCAATAGAAAGGTAGAGCTAGGAGGATCACTCGAGGTTACTGGATGACAACCTCTCTCCAGGTTAATGAGAGACCAGATGATAAGTCGGTTGCCTGGCATCCTTCTTTGGATTCCACACGTATACCAATGGATACATGTCTCTGTATACACACACACACAAACACCCATGCATACACACATATCCACATACATACACATTATACTCATTCACATACACACACAAGCACACAATCACACACACATATACTCACTGTCATATACACACATGCACACACATTCACATGCACATACACAAAGTCACACAGATAAGCACACACTCACATACACACACATGCACATGCCCATACACACACATTCACACACACACATATACTCACTCACATACACACAAGCATACACACTCACACACACATATACTCACTGTCATATACACACATGCACACACACATGCACATACACAAACTCACAGATAAGCACACACTCACACTCACATAATACACATGCGCATGCCCATACACACACACTCACACACACATATACTCACTCACATACACACAAGCATACACACTCACATACACATATACTCACATAAGCACACACACACATAAACATAAACACTCACATAC
The DNA here is from genome assembly GCF_021556685.1 of Rattus norvegicus. Classification (NCBI taxonomy): domain Eukaryota; kingdom Metazoa; phylum Chordata; class Mammalia; order Rodentia; family Muridae; genus Rattus; species Rattus norvegicus. The sequence continues at coordinate 55,895,789 of NC_141552.1, read as the reverse complement.
ACATACATGCACACACACTTGTTTATGAGTATGTGTATCACATTCAGACATGCATATGCACAACTATACGAAAAGTCACTGATAGGCCTTGAAATTTCTATACGTTCTGAAAGAGAAGAAAAACTAGGCACGGAAGTGCACAGCGAAGATCTCGGCAACCTTGCAATGCCATCATAAATTTTGGTGAATCCAAACCATTCTAGAAGAGTATAGAGTACGACATGTGTATCATAATAAACAAAAATTACAGCACACATATACTTCACTCTAAAATATTATGGTGTGAATAAACACAATGGTGAGCGAAGATGCATAAAATAGCCAAGGATTACTAAATTTGAGCATAAAGGACATAAAATGCTGTAAGAAAGACAATTCCATTTTCAAGATTTATTAACAGTTTTACCCAAGTTTCTAGCTTTATTCTGTATCCTTTAACAATATGCTTTGTACTGGGGTTTTTTTTTTTCATATCTCTTTCGCTGTTCTAAATATTTTCCTTTGGATGAAAAGCTCTGGGTTCAATTTTACTATATACCTTACTACTGATTAAAAGTCGATATATTCCTATAGGTTACCACAAAAGCCATCATGTTTTGTAAGGCAGTTTAGTCCAGAAATGAACAAATCTCACTCTGAAAAGCATATATATCACTTAAAATTACAGCCTCTGGCTGCCTTTGCAGTGGTGGATTACACAGGTTTTGTTTCACGAAGACTTCATTTTTAATAATATGTACATGTGTGTTTCTGTGTGGGTGTGGACACCTGAGTGCAGGTACCCGCAGGAGTCAGAGGAGGATGCTGGATCCCAGGAAGCTGGAGTTGCAGGTGGGAGTGAGCCACCTTCCGGGTGCTGGGAACTGACTCAGGTCCTCTGTGAGGGCAGCAAACACTCTTAACCACTGAGCCACCTCACCAGCCCCTTGGTCCTGTTTACCTTGATTCACTTCGTTTTGTTTTGTTCTCTAATTTGTATTTGAGCAAATTGGTGAACTAGTGTGTGTCTTTATGACGATTCTTTGAAAATGATTTGTGTTTTACTGGTAACCCATCAAGATTGAAAATCATTCTCCATATCAAAGAAATGATTCTAGAATCAGTTGTTATTTTTAAGGTTCATTTCGTTTTTAAGTGTGTGTGCATGAGTGCAAATGTGTGTGCGAGCGAGCGTGCATGTGTGTGTGTATCAAAGTCTGAAGGCATCAGAATCCCAGGAACTGGAGCTACAGGCAGTTGTGAGCTGCTTGGTGATGGTTCTGAGAGCCAAGCCCTGATACGCTAGACAAGCACTATGAACTCACCAGTGTATCTCCCTAGCACCAGAGGCCACTATTAAACTGTAGTCAAGCAATAGCCAGACAGCAGTCATATAGGAACAAAGCACTAGGACCTAGTTAAGTCTGTCTACTGAACTGCACTCCTTCTATCAGAGTCTATTGTGTTCATTTCAGTTGTGAAACCTCGTTCTTGTGCCACTAATCTGCTTCCGTAAGCTTTTATTCCAATCAACCATCCACAAGATGATTAAGCACTTCATCTGTTCCTATTCCCTAAGGAAAAGGCTGATGCCGAAGGGCCGGTGTCCTGGTTTTATCAGATGTACCAGGATATTTGTTTTTCTTCAGCAAAGAGACTGAGTTGCTATGACTAATTATGTTAAATTATTTGTCCAGTGGCATAATACTGCTTCTGCACTGGGCAGAGAGGAAGCAGCCGAAGTGTTCTATGGGAGTTAGGAGTCAGATCAGGAAGAGGAAAAAAAAAACCCACCACACCACAAAGAAATCAACCCATCAAATCAGAAGACGATGTGTAAGGGCCATTTAACACTAGGAGAATCTAACAAGGCTTGAAGATAAGAACTGAAGAAAGTGACCTACTTAAAATAAATCTCATTATAGAAACAGTAAGCATAAGGAAGTCTGCCTTGTAGGAATTCATTTTAGGTCACAATTTGTCATTTTGATCCACTCGACATTTTCATGTTTAAAGAGAGTTAAAAATTAGTCCCGAGGGTTAGCACTGCTTAAAGCATGAGCGATATCATCTCCAAGACAGAGAAGCAGGAGCAACCTCAGCCTGTGATTCCCTTGCTTACCTCCAAAATAAAAGATGCCTCCCGAATTAACCTGCTCAGGCCCCAACCAAGGAGAAGCAGGGCTGATGTGGCCATCCACAACCACAGTCAGGTGATTCCTCTTAGCAGACAAGGAGACAGAATGCCACTGACCATCATCTAAGCCAGCACCTGGGGAGAGGAGGCAGAGGAACAGCTCTCAACAATAAACACAAAGCAGCCGCTTATGAACAGCATTAGACACTAGGCTGAATCCTATGTGGGCATCTGATGCAGTGCCTTACCTGAGGGATACATAATAAGACACCCATCCATGCCTGCAAGCCCATACATTCTGTGGCTTTCTCTGCATGTACATACGTAACTATGATAAAGTACAACTTACACACTAGGCACAGTCAACCAGAAGTAACTCAGACAAGAATAGAAAAATAGACTGTAGGCATCGTTTAAGCTCTGTGAACAGCTTACTTCTGGTAGTTTCCATTTAATATTTTCAGACCATACTTGACCACGGTTGCTGGAGCTGTGGAGAGTAAAACCTCAGATAAGGGAATGCCATTTAAATTGCGCCTGTACCAAGTGGGAAGGATGGGCCTATAATCCTACCATCCGGGAGGGTGGATAATACAGGAAGATTAGGAGTTGGAAGGCAGCCTCGGCCAGTAGTAAGCTGAGGGAGAAAGGGGAAAATAAGTGTGTGTGTGTGTGTGTGAGAGAGAGAGAGAGAGAGAGAGAGAGAGAGAGAGAGAGAGAGAGAGAGAGAGAAGAGGAGAGAGAGAAGAGGAGAGAAGAGAAGAGGAGAGAAGAGGAGAGAAGAGAAGAGGAGAGAAGAGGAGAGGAGAGGAGAGGAGAGGAGAGAAGAGAAGAGAAGAGAAGAGAAGAGAAGAGAAGAGAAGAGAAGAGAAGAGAAGAGAAGAGAAGAGAAGAGAAGAGAAGAGGTAGATCACCTTATTAGGATAATATTAACCAAATTTAAAATCTCTTCAAAGTAGAGCCCATGTACATATAGTTAAATGTACTAAATGGGTTGTTGGGATTTTGTTTGTTTGTTTGTTTGTTTGTTTGTTTGTTTGTTGTAAGAGCACATGTTGTTGGGAGGAGAAACTGGTTGTTGAGATAAGGGAAGGAAGGAATGGGTGGTAAATTTGATCAAAATGCATTTTCTGCCTATATAAAATTACTGAACACTGAAGATTAAAACAATACATTGTATACTAGATGTCTTTTGAAAGAGACCCACATACATTAAACATAAGGTTGTATGCATAGCTTCTACCTAAGATTGCTGGAGAAAACATTCATGACAAGAGGCTCCCAGGAATACTTTCCCTCTAGGATTACCCAACACTGCTTGATTCAAATCCACAGGCATTTAAGGACTATGAGTGTCAAATAATTTAGATCTCTCTCTGTCTCCGTCTCTGTCTCTGTCTCTGTCTCTCTCTCTCTCTCTCACTCTCTCTCACACTATCTCACTCACTCCACTCTTTGTGCATAATAGACACAATTCCAATTAGACTCACAATTTTATATAAATTTAATGTTGCTATAATAAAAGCAAGGAGTTTCCACTAAAACGGTCTCCAGTTCTTCCTAAGGCAACACTCATGCCATTGTTCCTCCTCTCAAAGGCAATTACAACTACAATGGCCATGTCCAAGGCCAAATGAGAATAGGGACGCTGACTCTGTGGTGGATTTGCCAGCACTCTTACAGCCAGAGAGCATCTTCCAGTCAGTAAACAAAAGTTCTATCACCCTACAAAGCCCAAGGAGACATTGAAATTGCTTTATTATACTGAGTGTGGTTCCCTCACAGTTACAGTTTGAAAATGCACCAAAACTCTATCTTAAATTGGTCACATTGTTCTGTCATGGATATACTAAAAGGGACACAAATCTTACTTGGGGTTGAAAGCATAGTATTAAATCATCCAAGAAAGGAATATTTTTTAGGACCTAACTCAGACACAGACATAAAGAAGGCAGGATAGATACTCACAGTTAGACCAATTTCTCAGAAGGCATCTACTTAAAAGACATAATAGTTATATAACCCATGACTGAGTAAGATTGAAATAAACTCATCAAATGTCTCCAATTCAGCAGAATTCCTCTAGGAGGCAGAATGCAGACAACCCCTTACATACTTAATCCACAAGAGCATGTGCTTCTAGGTGTCCTCTAAGTCCCCATGTGTCCTCTAACCTGTCCCCAAAGCGTAGATGTGTCCTCCATGCATAACTCCAATGTTTTTCCTTAAGTTTTCTTTTCTTCTTAGCCAAACGACTATGATGCTGAAGTTTCCATTTTCCAATTTATTCTACAATGATTGTGAAGGAATAAGTAAGTGTGCCTATGCCTGCGCCTGCGCCTACGTCTGTGTGAGAGCAATCAGATACATGCCAACACCATGCTCATGGAGATCAGAAATCTCTAGCACCAGTCCTCCCCCTCTACCTGTCTGAAACTCTCTTGTTCTGCACTGTGGCATATGGTGGGCTAGCTGGCTTGCTAACTACCAGGATTTTTCCCATCTCGGCTTCCAGTATTGCCACAGGAACATTAGACTTAGAGAGACATATACTGCCAGGTCTGGCTTTACAAAGTAGACTCGGGGGTTCAGACTTGAGTTCTCACTCTTGCCCCCCAAGTGCTCGATCCACTGAATAATCTCCCCAGCCTTGACTTTGTTTTCTCCTTTGGCTACAGAGTTGATGTATAACCCAAGCTGATTTCAAAATTGTAGTCATGGATTTTGTCTCAGCCTCCCAAGTGCTGGAATCCAAGGTATGTGTCACCTTATCTGGACTACAGTGATACTTTTATAACACATGATGAAACGAACTACTATATAATCAAATCACATGTAAATACAGGCGTACGGACTGAAGAGATGGCTGGCGGTTCAGGCATTGCCTGCTCTTCCTGAGGACCAGGGTTTGAATCCCAGCAGCTACATGTCATTTCACTATCATCTGTAACTCATGCCCCTGGAGATCTGATGCTCTCTTCTGACTTTCAGGTACAAAGTGTACGGTCACACATGTGGGCAAAACATCCATACCCAGAAAATAAAACTGGAATTGAAATATTAAAAAAAATGTCTATTAAGTGTGTCTTTACACTTTAAAGGGATATCTTTGTGTTACAACTGTTTCTAAAAGCTCTATGTCTCTTTTCATACTCGCGGATGCATATAAGTTCTGCAGAGAGCCAGTGCTGGTCCAAAGAGCATGGTTTCTGTGACGGTGCCCTGGGCATGTGCTAATTGGGCACAGTACAGAATTAAACCAAAGGCTTGGGGAGGCCTTTGGAATCCTACTTTCCACACCAAAGCCAAGTTAGATTATGAACAAAGGATTGGCAGGACTGCCCGCTCTGCAATTTGGCATGGTGAAACACATCCATTCGACAAGCCAGCAGGTCATGAACTGGGGCCATACTTTCAGAGAACCCTTTAGAAAGCTGAAATGTTGTGTTAGCAGATATCATTTACATGTGGAGACTTATCGCCTGTCACTGAGATAGATTGCTCAAGTTAAAACATGATCCCTGACATACCCCAACTAGCCTTACCCAGGAAATCAGATCCTCTTTTCACTTTTCTGTCTCTCAGATGGATGAGAAGGGTCCCCTTCCTTTAAAGGAGGAAGGGAAGCAATCGTGCAATTTGTACTTTTTCCTTTATTGGGTATATTACATAACTCAATTATTCTATCGTTACTTTATTAGTGTTTTTTTTACAACTGTGGCAGAATAGTAAAGAAAGGAAAGGTTTAAAAGGCTAGAATAATGGCTTAGTGGTTGATAATGTTTGCTGCCCTTCTGGAGCACCGGAGTTCAATTCCCAGCACCTGAACTTAGCAATTCACAACCTACTGTATCTCCTTGTAACTCCAGAGGTCCTGATACCCTCCTCTGGCCTCTATGAATACCTACCTTCACACACACACACACACACACACACACACACACACACACACACACACACACTCAGTGTGTAGCTTAGATTATTCCCATTCTAATAACGGGGGGTGGAGGGGTGGAATGGGGAACAGAAAGAGATCAGACCCAAAATAGGGCAGGGCTATAACCCTCAGTGGCCCACACACAGTATCCTACTTCCTCCCATCATGCCTCCAGTGTCAAAGTTTCCACAATCTCAAAACATCACTCATAGCTGCCGAACAAGAGTCCTAAGCCCCAAGCCATGGAGGTGGGGTGATATCTCACATTCGACCCACAACAACCACCACTCATAATTCCTGTTCCGTCCTGGGAATCAAGGTCAGAGCCCAGAGGAGGCAGACGACCCATCACCGAGCTATACCCCAGCCTCCATTCATTATAATCTAGAGAGTGATTGTACTGTTGGTATATTAATAGAGTAATGGTTTCGATAATGTTATCAAGCGATTGTTCACAAGTATTTGGTATGTGGTATTGTTTACTTTACACCACAGTGGCTATTACTCTCACGTTAAGTGTGTAGACAATGAATCCAGGTCAGAGTAAACAATGGCCCCAGGTGCTACCAAGCCAGTAAGTGACAAAACCAAGCTGAAGCCCACACCTGACTCTGAAACCCACAGTTTACTCTGCCTGTAAGTCAGGCACCCTCACTATTGTTCTTTGAGTTAAACAACTTTGAGAAGGATAAGAACTAGACTGACAACACAACATGTCACCATCAGGAAACTGAGCTTTGAGAAGCTGACTGGCATACAGGAGCAGGAGAAGGACCTGACGCTGTCCTGTGGAACATAAGTAAATTCCCAGAATGCCAACATCAGCCACTATGTTACAGTTAGATCATGAGAAGAAACCAAGACTAGGTCTAGGTTGCCTCTAGGTGGTACGTGCCTGTGATCTCAGCATTTGGAAGGAAGAGACAAGGAAAGGATTATAAGTTCAAGCCCAACCCTGTCTACAGAGTACATTCCAGTCCAGCTTGTAAGACCCTTTCTCAAAACATCAAAAAGACAGACAAACAAAAACACCACTATTACAAAATCTTGGATGTTCACAGATCAAATTAAAGAAACCAGATTAATGGGCAAACCACGGGAATACCAAACCTCTCCCTCCTCTGAGGAATGTGAATGGCTACTGTTGCTGTATGGCTGCTTAATGTCCCACTGCAGGTTCCTGGTCTGAAAGCTTGGTCTCCAGGTGATGCAACATTGAAGCTTTCAAGAGGTAGAGCCTAGCTAAAGAAAGTGGGTCACCAGGAGCGAGTTTTAAAGGCTACGGACCAGCCCCTAGTTCTGGACTTTCTGCTTCCTGACCAAATGTGATGGGAGCAGGCTCCTCTACCACACATTGCTATCATAATGAGGTAGACCAGTTCAACGCACATTTCCCAGCAAGATGGACTGGACCTCTCCAAAGCCATGAGCTAAAACACATCCTTCCCCGCTTAACATTGCTTCCACCAGGTAGGTCCTAGCAACGCACACTACGATGTCTACAGGAACGACTAATTTCCCTTTTGTCAATTCCTTTAGTTTTATTCCACCACACCCACCCCCATTCTCTAGATTAAGATTAGAAAAATATCAGAGTTACCCTTATTTCCTAAGACCATTTGATCATCAGTCAGCATTTGGTTTCTAGACATCTTCATACTTTTGCGTCAAGCTGCTCATGTGAGTCCCCAGGTATGTCCCTAGTCTTGCGACGAGCCACAGACTTGGTGTGCTCAACTTCCAAATGTTTGGGTGATTTAGGGAGGGGAAAACACTCTCAACTGCAGAAGCAAGAACTGAATAATAGACGGAGGTGTTTGCAATTGCAGATGACGGAGAGAACAGGACTGTTCTAGAACCTTCTCTTCCTCAACTAAACCCTTCAACCCCTGTCTTTGGCTCACACCACATCACCCCAGAAATTACAGCAGGAAGGAGTTTTTATCTGCTTTCTTCTGGGTGATCCCCAGGCCTATCGTAAATTGCTATAGAAACGGTCTGACAGCTTAGCTGCCCTTGGCCTCTGCTGAGACTGTAACAGGCATCTGGAAGAGAAGATGGATAAAGAAAAGAACTGAGCCTGTCACTTAGAGTAGATCCTTTGCAAAGGTGCAGAAGGCAATTACATGTATGCCATCAGTCAAGGAACCTCTGAAGAGTGGTCCCTACTCCCAAATACACCTCGGCGCTCTGAAATCGCCAGGAATCCTACACTTACCATTGTCAGTAGCCAGAATTAAGAACCCAGATTGTTAGATAGCTCCTGTCAGGGTGAAAATATGGGGGTCGTTGGTGACGATCACTTCAGTGAAGGGCAGAAGTTTAAAGGTGACAGGCTTAGAGTAGGAAGGGAGGAAGAGTTTAACAAGGAAAAGGGATGAAACAGAACTATAAAAATGCCTTTTTCTGGGCAAGACACCTGTACCATGGCCAGGAACACAAAGATTTCGGATGTCTATCAAAACAGCAGACGCACCTCAGATAACACAGGCAGGCTTACGACAGGCACATTCTGCTACAGGGCCAAAAAGCCTGCTCACAGGACTGGTTTTCCCCATTAGGCAAAACAGTAAAACCATTGTCGGAGCCTCCAACTTGACAACAAAGGGTTTCATGTTCAATAAGGAAATGTAACGTCTTTGTTTCATTAGTCCCTTGATGTCATCTGGATCAGCTTTGATTTGACGTCTCTAACAATGACAAGGGCTGAAAATATCTTGTGTCACGAGGGATTTCAAAGCACTGCTAAAACGCTTCACGATTTAGGCTAATATACTATCATTAATATTTCAAGGATGGCTTAGGTTCACATAATATTTTCAAATTCCAAATGACAATTTGTCAACGGCACATCCCATTACAAACTTAGCCTGATAATTCAAATATTTGCATAAGTCAGTCCTTTCTCCATATAATTTGGGTTTTTTAACTATAAAAGGTAAAAAAAAATATTTTGAAATTGTTAAACCCTTAAAGTTAGCATTTTCTATGGGTAATCACTATGAATATTTAAGATATCCTTAGATAATGAAGAGATTTATTATAATATAACACCCTAAGGTGCCCGAGTGGAAGATCATTTCCTGTGAGAAGAGAAACTGACCAGGCACTCAACTGCCATTTAAGTAATTTTAAATAAAAAAAATCGATTTGCTTTATTGAAGTTCACAAAAATTAATATATATAATAAACCCACTTGGGATTCACTTGATAATGTTTGACATCAAATCAATTGCTGAATTACACTGACTTTAAATAAAGCCATGTATGACTGTTGGATTGGCATTGTATGATATTCAATCTTTTCATTATAGAAGGATGGCTTAAACTTCCATAATTATGAAATATATAATTTTGAAAGAAACTGGGAAAAACGAGAGTGGAGAGAGTTACCAGGCCAGCATTTGCTATTTTCAGAGCAATATATTTTGCTACGCTGACACGCCTAGTCAGATTCTGTATTATAAGCTATGAAAATAATCATATAAAGTCACGTGATGACATAATGGATTATGCCGTGTCTGTACTCAAACACTCATTTAGAGATTTTTAAAATCACTCAGGGTATTCTTTACAGTGCTCTACCTAGTAATTTATTAACTATATATTCCTGTAAAGGCTGGGAGCGAGTTAGCTTCACGCAGCTCACTACAGTAACGCCATACTGAAGCACTTTCTTCAGGATGTTGAAAATTAGGCTACGGCCATAACCACTTCAGAGACGTCAAATTCATCACAATACGCCACACACTAATGACAAGCTTACATTTTTAGACTCTGGTTTTTGGGAGTCTCTTAATTATTCCCATGACAATGATTAATTTATGTCTTTTTTTGGGCAGACTGCAAACCCACCACACTGAACATTACATAGAAAGTCACAGCACAGTACCTCTAAAAAATTATAATTAATGCTGACTTTCTAGGACCCTGACTTAAACGTCAGTGATACAGGAACAAATGACAATAAAAACATACAAACGTTAGGTCCATGGGCTGGCTGGCTCACATCAACGTGACACAAGCCAGAGCTATTTTGGAAGAGGGAAACTCAATTGAAAACTGCCCTTACCAGATTGGCCTGTGGATGAGTCTATGGTACATTTTCTTGATTGATGATTGATGTGGGAAGGCCCGGCCCACTGTGGGCGGTGCCACCTCTTGGCTAGTGGCCCTGGGTGCTCACAGAAAGCAAACTGAGCAAGGCATGGAGAGAAAGCCACTAAGCAGCACTCCTCCTGCCTCCAAGTTCTGACCCTGAGTTCCTCTGGTGACAGAGTGTGACACTGTGAGTGAAGTAAACCTTTTCCACTCTTAATTCCCTATAGTCATGGTGCTTTATCACAGCAAGAGAAACCTCGCTAAGTAGCACAGTAGCACTGATTTGTATAGTTGTTCTTCCTATCAGCTTCAAGCTCGATTTTAACTTTTCTCATTTTTTTCCCTCCTCCAATCATATTCTATAAAAGTTGGTCATAGGTAATACAGAGGAGTAGCACAACAGCATCTATAAATTGTTGCTAAAGATCATTTATTAAATTAATGTAGCAATTTACCCCAATGTGACCTCTAGCTGCCAGGAGTGGATGCTGTTCTAGATATGAAAAAATATGATGGAGATTCCTTGTTGCAAGCTATATAATTTTAATGAAGAGACAAAAATATCCCTCACCCACAGCTGTGACCTAGATTGAACATTAATTTTCAAGACACATATAAAGTCACCTGACTTATATTACCTCTAATTGACAAACGGATACCATATTGTAAACAATAGAGGATCGTCAATGCCCAAAAAGCAACTTTCATACAAACTATTGCCTCTTTAAAAACATACCCAACCATTGCAAGATACATTTGCATATTAGTATAAAATGACATAGATAGATATAGGTGCCAGTGTGGCCTCTGTCGTGCTCCATACCAGGTCAGAAAATAGCTGTTTAGCAGTCTAATTTTTCACTGAAAGACATCCAGTTAACTTATTGGCCTGTTTTCGGGGCCATTCACTGCTTCCCCCAAAGCACATTTTCTCCTGCTAGGCTGATGAGTTGTCTGAGTTGGCAGAAGGGTCATGGATGGAAATTTCCACTCTCTTGTCATTATCAACTATGCTAATAAGAACTTTGAATACTGGAATCACATTTGGAAGAAAATTGGAATCAAGTTTCTCTAAGGAAAGGTACTGATAATCTTATTAACTCAAGTATCCATTTATTAAACAAATATTAATTTTTTTGCCTATGCATAAAATTTATGGAGAAGGGACGGAGAGATAATGAAATCTTTCAAATCCATATGCCTTGCCTACAGGAAGACATTTATTACCTGCTGTGATGTCACTGGGTGACTTCCCTGGCTGGTGGAGATTCAGTTTAAGTCTCCCATCGCTGAGCGAGAGGAGAAGACTGCCTGACATCAGCCAGAGTTCACTGAAGAGCAGAAGTCCTGCCTTATTCCAGGTTCGGAATTGAAAACTGACTGAGATGGCTTCCTCTTTGGAAGATGCTGGGAGGACCAAGTAACTCCTGGTGCTCAGAAAAGTCAGAGGCATAGACTGTGGTTGTGAACAAGAAAATGAGGTGTTTCCCTGAGGATAAAGGACAAGAAAAGGCACTCAGCTTGTTACCCCTCACACAGAATGGAGTGCAAATACTCATAAAGTCTAGTTAGCAATCTCATATCTTTCTAACCTGAAAACAATTGGCTGTTGCCAGGAAGGTCCTTGTAAACATTGGCTCTTACCATGAAGGCCCGAATTTTTACCATTTATCTTAAAAGGACTTGAAGCGTGTTCCCAGACCTTCTCACCGTTTTTCAACCTTAGTATGGACTTGCAAAGTCAATGAAATCAACTTTATTGAGAAGAATAAACATTGAACTTTCATCTTACCCAGCCATTACATTGTATGTGTGTGAACAGTTAAAAGCTTGAGAGCACAAATGCTAACTGCTGACATGTAAACTTATAGAGCAAAGGGGCTTTTAAGACTATTAAACCCTATGGAGATGGAACCTATTATCAGCTTCAGTTTGACCTACCCCCTCCTGCCTTACACACAGCACATCCTCTTGCCCAAGAGCAATTGGAAGGGGGGGCAGTCTTGGCACAAGTGCTGTGGACAAACATTATTTAGGACAAACTACACATACCTGTCTAAATTTCCATTAAGAAAAGCAATAAAATTAAAATCTTACTCTGTGTTAGAAACACACAAGGCACATGAATTCACAGAGAATTTGGAATGAAACCTCTTCTATAATAAATATTCTTGTGATGCCTTTGGGATTTTCTGCACAACATGAGATTCAATTTGCATATTTTGAATTTTAAGCAATGAAAGAAATTAATGAAAATCTATTTAAATCTGCATTTTTTTATCAAAATAGTGAAGTTGGAAACCGTGTTTCCCAGAATTTCAATCTTTGCTTCTAGCTAAAAGTTCCTTCAAAAACTTGAATGATATTTGACAATAGAACACCAGACATTTTGCCCCAGAGGTGTTGGGAATCATATATAATAGAGGATGGCCCAAGCCTGCAATGACACGTACTGCCTGTGTGCCAGCAGAAGGACCAAAATGCCATTTTCCAGGACCCATGCCAAAAAGCAGGCCTGGGACTTGGTAGATGTCCACTGGTCAAAAGACTTGCTGTACAAACTTGAGGGATGCATTTTGAATCTCAGAATCCCACATAAACGCTAGATGGGTAAGGGGGCCACCAGTAATTCCCACCTCAGAAGGCTCAGAGACAGGGAGATCCCCAGAGCACGCTGGCTAGCAGCACACAGCCAAGCTCTGAGTTTGATCAGCAGATACAGTCTCAATGAATAAGGTGGAAATGTGACTGGGGATGATTTCCAATAGCAGCCTCCAGCCTCCACTTGCGTACATCCACACGTACGCAGAACAAATAAACCACAAACCATGCATGCGCACACACCCCCAAACACACACATATGGTTTGTCCCGCTTCCTGTCCTCTCCCACTCCGTACCACCCAGTTTTCATGACAGCTGAGCAGCAACAAGCCAAGCTTGTCGTCCATCCCAGATGTGTCTCATGGATTTATTAGGGACAGAAGGTACCCAGGGGCAACGGCTCCTATAGAACCCTCAGAAAGCTGACTACGTGAGCCACCGACACTCTGACAAATCTACTTGGTGCATTCACGCTGCAGTTTCAGTGACTGACCTTCTCCTGCCAAATCTTCACTTCCTGGTTCCTCTGCTACGTCCTAATTGTAATACACTCTGCTATTGCTTCCCTGACTGAGCCATGACCAGCAGAACTAAGTGCTGCCATATTTCCAGAGACTTGAGGTATAATGCAGCCCAGGCTACACTGCTAATTAGACAGCTTGGCAGCTCCAGTGTTGTACCAGCCTGTAAGTCCTTTATTTGTGATGAATGGCCATGATAAATGCAAGTGTTTCTTGTGTCTTGTTAATACACCAGGAAGCTACCTAATTCTCGAGGCTCTGTGCTCGTCCAAGGAGCCAGTCGGGCAATAACTTCTTAAAGAAACAATAAATAAATAAATAAATAAATAAATAAATAAATAAATAAATAAAATAACAATCTAGTGAGAGTAATAATATCTCCACAAAACTGAAACAGCCATAATAAAATTAAAATCACATCACAATGAAATTTTAAAATATTTCTCATACTATTTTTTTTTAATTTGTGTAGGGCAGTTTTCTCCAAATTAAAACATTCCTTCTAGGAGAGAGGGGCTGGCTCACGAGATTCAAGAAGTAAATGAAACACCACATGCCTTGGTAAGCAGATGCTTAGAAACTTCTGGCAGGCTCCTCCCTGGCATTATAGATGTCATGAACAACTGCCAGGGAGGAGTCTGATCATTCAACCTGAGGAGAGAGCCCTAGAGTTACAGCCTTGTGAGTCATCGCCTGTGTTGAGGTGGCCTTTACTGTGATGCAGCTGCTTTTGGGTCACCCTCACTTGTGTGGGTGACCTGGTACTACCCATACCCTGTTCATGACCCCATTAGAAACTCATTGGTTAACCAAGTTAAACTTTGGTGCAAAAATTACTTTGGTCTGTCACTGAGTTCCCTTTCTTCTGGGGTGAAGAGGTAGGGGAGCATGTGTGTGTGTGTGTGTGTGTGTGTGTGTGTGTGTGTGTGTGTGTGTGTGTGTGAAGGAAAGAATGCATGGAAAACAGATTGAGATATCCTGTAGGGTGTGTGTGTGTGTGTGTGTGTGTGTGTGTGTGTGTGTGTGTGTGTGTGAAGGAAAGAATGCATGGAAAACAGATTGAGATATCCTGTAGGGTGTGTGTGTGTGTGTGTGTGTGTGTGTGTGTGTGTGTGTGTGTGTGAAGGAAAGAATGCATGGAAAACAGATTGAGATATCCTGTAGGGTGTGTGTGTGTGTGTGTGTGTGTGTGTGTGTGTGTGTGTGTGTGTGTGTTTTGTTTCTCCCCAGGAAAACATTTACTTCATATAAATAAGTGGTCAGGTGGTGGTGGTACACAGCTTTAATGCCAGCACTTGGGAGGCAGAGGCAGGTGGATCTCTGTGATTTTGAGGACAGCCTGTTCTACAGAGTGAGTTCCAGGAGAGCCAGGGCTACACAGAGAAACCCTGTCTCGAAGCACAATAATTAATAGAAGTAAGTATATGAAAAATACTTGTCCTTTGTGGATTGTATGCTTACTGCTAGCCAAAGAGAAGTTTTAAATAAGAACCAAGTATAAAACACATTAAGTGAGACTCTTGAGGGAGCAGTTTTATTTGGCAGAGACACATCTCACTCATTGCTTCACTTGGAGGTTCTTACCATGGTGATGATCTGAGGGCTGTGTTGCTTGGCCAACCCAATGACATCTACCCCATTATAGAAGAGGTTCTCTAAACATCCACGAAAATATTTGTACGGCAAGGACACTGATTTTGCAGGTGCTGAGATCCCTCCAAAGCTGATCTTAGAAAGAAAAATGGCATCAATAATATTGTTTAGTGACTTTATGATAACCTGTTTAAATAATTATGATTAGCAATTATAGCAATAATCACCATGTAGGTAACTTTGCAACACCACACATAGAAAAAAATTAAGATACTGACTTTTAAAAACAAATTTATGTGCATTCAGTCTTCATTTGTGTGACAGTTTAATTATTCTTCCAAGTCGCTAATCACACCTGGTTTTGATATTTATTGCTTAATGAAGAAAAATGCACTTCTCTATTCACACTAGAACTTGGACTATTTAATAATGTAGCTAATTATGATACTTTATTTTGTATATGTTCCTAGCACACATTGCTATTTGCATATTTAGATCGGATGTTAACAAATTAATCTGTTTTCTATTATATTCTGCCATGCATCTGCATTTCTCAGGGGTAGAACATGCATTCTACATTTGCATGGGGCAATGAGCACTCATCATTGAAAACATGATCTACGCATGAGGTACTGTGACCGTACATGTCAGGTGAGCAGATGGTCATGTGCTACAATGACACAAATACATATATAATAAACGAAAAGCCTCAAGTTCAGTGTGAAAGTGAGTTTGGCCTCCATGGGAATGCCTCATCAGCCTGGGGATTTATTCCAAAGGTATGTTTTTATAGCATATTGTTTTTTGGCTAGGAAATTAAACCACACATACATCATCAAATCTGTATTAATTGAAATGTAACCACCACACCTCATAATCAAGATCCAGGTAATTGAATTCTCCTTGGGCATGGAAGTGACGCCTGTGCTCATCCACTGTAAAGTTGACCTGTTTCCCCAGTCTCTGGATGAGCACAGAATGCCAATGCTGATCGTCGAGCAGGCTGCCCAGGGTGAGGTTGATCGGCCTGGAACTAGAGGTCAGTCTAGCTTCACCTAGAAAGAATAAATAAATAACAGCCCCATGATCCAGTTAGGAGATCAGTATCACTGACAGGAATTTGCAACCTTCTCCTGTGTGCACCATCCTGAACACAAGTGTGGATTTACCTGCAACTTGGTTATAATGATCTCTCAACCTTGCTGTAATTTCCTCCGCTGTTAATTCTTCCTATTATTATTGCCCACTGCAAGCTCATTTTCTATGTAAATTTTATCTTTGCTACAAGCTCATTATTTTTACTGCTGTAATATTTTTCAATGACCCATCCCATTCTTTATGATGCTAGGAAATAACGGTGGAGCTCCATCAGAGTTATGGGGAAAGCCGTCAAAGTGGGGTTTGTGCACGCAGTGTGCAAATATCAACCCTATGAGCACTGGGCGTACAGGCAAGTCCTTCAATGGGAGAATAAGGTACTTTAAATATTAGAAGAAGTGAGCTGTGAAAAAGTCACATTACGGAAGTGAAGAGCAATGATTAGACCTTCCAAGAGCCTCACCAAGTGGTTTTACCTGAATGGATAAGCAAGAAGAGCTTCCCTCTTCTTAACTCCAATGTGATGTGATCTCCACCAGGCCCTGCCCTGTGCAGTAGGATCCCATCACTCTCCATGGTTTTAAATTTCAAAGATATGATATCTCTTATTGGACTCAAGGAGTTTTGATCAAATCTGTAGAGGAGGGAACTTTTTCCGTCAAGATCAATCACGACCGACCCTAGGGACAAAGAAAGTGAAGGTCATCATGGTACAGATAAATACGGTTTACACTGAAAACATGGCGACTATTGTAGTGTGTGTGTGTGTGTGTGTGTGTGTGTGTGTGTGTGTGCGTGTGTGTGATATCAGATCAACAAATATAACATCAAAACCCTAAACTGATTCAATTGAGTCTTTTTAACTATACATGAAATTCATGATTTAGAAATACTCTTTACATGCATGCCTCAAATTTGCTTATGTTACTAAAGGCGAGTGTTACTCTACAAAAGAAAAAAATCAGAAAATGATTACAATGAATATATTTATAATACATATTTTAAAAATCATCAATAGTTTAATAATGGTCTTGGACTGTTGAGATTAATTTTGGAGGCAGAGGAAGCTCCAAAAAATAATTGGTTTGAATATCTCAAAATTCTTCCAGACATGTGCTGTATCTATCAAAGCCAGCATCCATACATGCATATATGAATTTATATATAATACCATGTCAAGCACATATTAAATTGTCTTAATATATTCTTTCCATGACCAAATGACAGTATTTAAGGACAGGGCTATTTTCTGACTTCTTAAAGGCATCGTTAGAAAGAGAGTAGCCTAACAGTATTGTAAGGTTTAGTCTACTGCATTTATGTCATACTTTGACATCAACCTGTTTTTTTCAGCTTTCTGACAGTGTCTTACCTACTCATCGTCAAGTTCCCTTGTGTTCAGTTCATCTCTTAAAAGATGTCATGTTATACCGGTAACATAATAGTACATCTGTCAAAATCAGTTGCACCCCAAAAAGACACAAATGAAGCCTATAATGTTCAGGAATCCTTGCTATATTTTCTGTTTCACCTGTCAAAGGTATTTTAAGACAATTACCCTTGAGAGTACATTTATATAATAAAGGAAGAAAAAGCCAATCAAATAAGGCTCATATTTTTTCCAATGTGCCAGCTGACTTCTATCTGTTGACAACATGATATAACTTATTCACCATATTTCATTGATGAAATTATTATAGTTTCTTCTATGCCCAAATATGGATTTGATTCAGACTAACCACTGTACCCTAGAAACTGTTAATCACCCCCCAACAACCCCCTATAATTTTAGCACTACTCTGTGAAGCTAAAGACTCAGGGGTCTGATTGTTTTCTTACGTCTTGTTAATATGCTTATAAGGAATTCATTCACCAAGCACACATGAATAAACATCACATTCCTTAGCAAGAATAATGTGAGCCGAACAATCATTCCTTGTTATATAGTTGAATGAATGTGCGTGGCTAAAACGTAACTCTTTGTCAAGCAGAAATGATGTTTTCCACCATTACTAGATGGCAATAAATTAAGAAAAATTTCAGCCAGATAGACTTTAAATGTTGACACATTTGGAGAAATGCGGTTATCTCTGACTTAATGTATTGCTTAGAGGCAACTAAGAGAGCAATGATTTTCTTTTAGATAAAGACTATTTTTGGAATTAGCTAGCAAGAGATTCCCCCCCCCCCATAAAAACCATCCATGTTACTCTACACTACTATTTCTTTTCTCTCTCTCTCTTTCACCATTGTTATTATTACATTATAATGGTTGTATCCATCTTCCATGGCACCTCAAGCTTTGGGGCCTGGAATACTTCCATCAGCAAAATAAGGAATTAAAAAAATAATGAAATCTTGGACAACTGGTGCCTAAAGCAACAGGGCAATGTTTTATCCCTCAACTGAAACCACTTGCCATTCTCTCTGACCTTTACCTACTCTCGACCTAACAAGTGTATGGCTATGCACATCAATGAAGTCACGTACTATAAACATACTCAGTCTACTGTATCTGAGGTACTGCATGCTATAGGATGGGTAGAAAGTGTTGAAGGTCAGTTTGTCAGTATTTGGAGCTTAGACCCAGAGAAGATCAAACCATTACAGAATGTAACTGGTGGAGAAGAAAGGGTCAACTGGCTACGGTGCTGAGAAAGAGTTCGCTCAGGTGTCAGACCTATAAATTCGAGTCTCATAAGTAAACTGACCTCTCTCTAAAGTTTCAAACTGCTTATCTTCTTCTCCTCATGCTCTAGATTAATCCTGTGGCATTTAATTTCAAAAAGACTGGATATTCTCCCAAATACATTTACATTTACTGTCACAAAATCAAAATCAAAGATTGTTGAGACGCTGTTATGACAAGAAATAATTTAATGCTCTGTAGGAGAAGGTGGAGTCCCTTCAACCAAAGCG
This sequence comes from Rattus norvegicus, assembly GCF_021556685.1. Lineage (NCBI taxonomy): Eukaryota > Metazoa > Chordata > Mammalia > Rodentia > Muridae > Rattus > Rattus norvegicus. The sequence continues at coordinate 55,876,902 of NC_141552.1, read as the reverse complement.
CCTCCGAGGGGAAAAGAGTGTAGAAATAGGGAAATGATCATCTTGGTGACAATCCCCTCACACATTTCACATGCATATAAGCAATGCTTTTCAGAAGGATAAGAAGGGTAGAAGGCAATCAAATAGCACATATGTAATATAAAGATGAAATTCAGTATGATCCCTGACATTTTCATATTAATGAAATATTACACTCATTGGCAACCATTCACCTTTTTATTATTACATTTACAAAGTTATTTATGGAAACATCTGACAGTGAATTATAGTTTTGAACTATCAACATAAAGCGCTTATAATGATAAATAAAGCATCCTGGTTAGGTTTTCAGGGTTTCTTTGCTTCTTTGTTTTTTTTTTCTGTTTGTTTTTGTCAACTTGATACAGGTTAGACTCTTTTGGGCAGAGAAAACTACAGGTACAAAAATTCCTCCGTCTGACTGACTGTAGGTCACCCTATGGGGTATTTTCTTAATTGGTGATTGATGTGGGAAGGGCCCAGCACACTGAGTCTTACTTAGTCTGTGTTCCTATATACCCCACAGCAGGTGGTCCTGAGGCACATAAGCAAACAGCCATAGCAAGCCACAGAGAACAAGCCAGAAGCAAGGCTCCTTGACGGTCGTGCTTCGAGTTCCGTCTCCAGTTCGTGCTTAGGTTCCTGCCCTCACTCCTTACTGAGGATGGCAATGTGGAAGTATATATGGAGTCAACCCAGTCCTCTTGAAGTTGCTTTTAGTCACTGCTTTATTGCAACAGAAAGCCTAATGAAGACATACAAAGGATAGGAACATCTGGAACCTTCTTCTCTAATGTATCTGCTCCCTCTCATAAAAGAACCTTCTGTGATTTCATAGGGTATCCTGAAAAAAACCCAGGTAGTACCCAGGAATTCTATGTTCAAAGCGTCTTTGCTGGGCAAGGTACCACAATGTCTTTACATTCAGGTTTTAGAGACTAAGATTCGTGTTCCTGTGATAAAAATGCATATATAAAATATGAGGGGAGAGATTTATTTTGGCTCTTGGTTTCTGAGGTCTGTAGCATGGCAGGGAGGGTGGTATCTGTAACACTGAAGCTAGAAACAGAACTCCTCACACTGTAGGAGGTCAGGAAGCAGACAGAGCAGGCGAAACAGGGCCCCATATAGAACCTTCAGAGGCCTTGACTTTGTAGCAGACTTTGGCCAGCCAGGCCACACCCCCTGAAATTGCCAAGCACTGCATAGCTACTGCCAGCAGCACTGGGACATGTGCTTGGTGGGGCACATCTCACATTCACACAATAATAGTGGGGGTGGCTGTTTTCTGTCTCATGGCAAATTACTTAACCTCTTCGTCTTGCTTCTTCATGCATGAAATGAGAGTTAATAGCATATTCTCCACAGGTTTGTTGTATGAGTGTTTACCCACATAGTAACAAGTAATCAATGAGCACTCATGGCTGCTAACGCTAACCTATTATTTATTATTAGGATATTGAGCAGGAAAAGAGCTGCTCAAAATAATTAAATACCTGGGTGGATTTCTGATTCTTTAAAACATAATGAATTTCTGAAGAGCACATACACTCACATATTCACACATATACACTCACATATGCATATACACATACATACACAGGCACATATACATGTGCATACATGCACATACACACAGACCACATGCACATAGACACATGCATATGCACACGGACAGATATGCACATGTACACACAGGCATACACACACATATACATGTAAGACACACACCCGCACAAGCACACACACACACACACACACACACACACACACACGCAAGGCACGCATACACACACACAGGGATGCTCTTCAGCTATCAGTATCATTGCCAGGTTATGCAGAGAGAGTGATTTGAGCCTGCTGTGGGTTCTGTGTCTCTTTCCCTGTCAGCTCCTGCTCAAGCTGACTCGCCCCAGCAGTTGTTGGTGACCTGAATCCTCCTCGGTGAATACTGCCATCTCAAATCTGCTTAATTTAAAGCAAGAATTGAGGAAAGAGGAGACTCAGAAGGACTGTAGGCCCAGACCAGTTCTCCTTGTGACTCCATATATGGTCCGCTGCATTTATATGATGCACAAGTGTAATCTTCCATGGACTGGAAAGCTCTCCAATAGAAAAATACACAAACGTCTTTCAGAGGGGCTGTGTGGGCACTCAACCTGCCTTCCCTCAGCACATATTTATGGAGAGCTCTCTGCAAGCACAGAGGCAGATGAAGCATCGCGTGAAAACAGTGCACACTTCTTTATATGTTTCAAAAAAAAAAAAAACCTCACCATCTGTGAGAAGACACACATGCCTGAGAGGCAATTACGCATGCTTTTGTTCAGAGCTTTGCTTCTGCATCAGGGCGACGTCCCCAGCGCTGTCTAAGATGCGCGAGACAGCCGACCTACAATATCCTCTGCGAAGGGTGTCAGCTGAGCTGCAGAGACGCCTCACCTGCTTGCACAGCAGACACTCTCTCTGCCTGCCCACACTTTCCCGTGCAAAGACTCTTACCATTCTGAGCTACTCTCCTAGGGCTGACTCTCCCTGCCTAACCCCTACATCCAGTCCGGCTGCGAAAGTGTGAGCATTCTAATCTTAAAGGACTGTCACTTTTGAAAGCAATTTTCCCCCCGACCCCAGCTGGATTACTCACAACAGGAACAGCCACAGAAACCTAAGAGGGTGACTTTAAATGGAGCTCTTTGGCCCGGTCATAATAAAACAAACTGGACCAACAAGATGGCTCAGTAGATGAAGATTCTGCAAATTCCAATGACCCACATTTAATCTCCAGAACTGACTTGGAAAGAACTGACGCCTGCCCAATTGACCTTTGTCCGTGAGCGTGCCACAGTACACACACAGAGAAACACACTAAGTAGTTTTTAATTATTTTTTAAATAAGCAAACTGGATAATTTCTTTCTTGAGTACTCCATAAACCTTGAGCTCTTCCAGGTTGCCACTGAATCAGAAGCTGTGGACTCCTAACTTGAGACCCAAGAACCCAGGTTCCCCTCATGAGGCTGACGTGGGTGATGGCATCAAGAAGATCTGACCAGAAGAACAGGTAGGATACAGAGGCCTATTTTCTGAAATCAAATAACCTCATGGCCTACTGAATCGTACTGGGGAAAATGAACACATTTTATTTATTTATACTACGATTGGTTCTTGAAGAAAGCTGCAGAGGTAGGAAAGATTTTTTTCCCTGAAAGATACTTCAGGATAAATTGATTCTGCGAGTTACGCTATGAATCATAGCATTATTGATGAGGACAGATGACTAAAAACTTAAAAGAGAAAGATTGGAATAGAAAATGCATGAACTGGAAAATCATTCCTTCAATAAGAGAAAATTAATTTTATTTAAAGGTCAAGAAAGGATTCTTCTTGAAAAAGATAATTAAGTCTTCTGTTCATTTAGGGTAGAATTGCCCTCCAAAATATAAATCAAATAAGAATTTTATCTTTAGGGGATGGAAAGATGTCTCAGCATTTAAAACTTGTTGCAGAAGACCCTGTTTTGAATCACTGACACCATATCAGGCTTCTCATGACTAACTACAAATCCAGGAGTATCTGACACCCACCTTTGGCCTCCAAGGGCATCAGTAACCAGTTGTGAATATATTCAGACACACACACACACACACACACACACACACACACAGAGAGAGAGAGAGAGAGAGAGAGAGATGCACACACACACCCACCACTAAAAGAGTTTTATCTTTAAAGATCAAAGAATAAAATTAATACAGACCTTCTATGAGCTAGATTAAGGGGCTAGAGGCCAAGTGCTTTTTGGTTAAAAGTGAAGTCAGCTTTTAACAGCAATCATACTGTTTCTTTATGTGAGAATTATTACCCATGAATTACTAAACTAAGGAGTATAAATCAAATGGAGTCACCATTCAACTATTACATAGTGAGATATTCAAGCAGCAGGGTGATGGATAGGCACTTGAGACCCGCATTACTGAATCAGGTTGGAGACCAAGCACTCAAGAAATCAACAGGAAATGGGTTATACTATTTTTGCATAGAAGCACAAAGGAGCCAAGGATGATTTAAGGGACTCCTACTTCTAAAACAACTCAAATGAATATCATAAAACGGAAGGAGGGATGGCAGCAAGCTCTACACAGAACCACAAAACACGATGACTCCTCTGCCATGGCTTTAAATAAATGGAGGTAAAGTCAGTGAGAGGTTGAGGTGCTGAGCATGATGTCCGTGCTTAAATATCCAATGACACTGACTTTCTGGGTGGATGAAACTGGGAGCATTTGCTCTGGCGAGGCCATTTTCGTGGCTTGTGGGAAGATCCAAGTTGTGTTTCAGTCTCTGGTTTTATTGGTAACTTCTAGTAAGTTGCCTAAGTCACCTAAATACTTTTGTCCTTAACATGAAAGGTGAAGAGATCAAATGTCATGCTTCATATTACCAAGTTCTCTGGAGATCAAACAGAAGTACCACAGCGTCCCAACCTGGATGGCAGTCATACCATTTTGATAAGAACAGCTACAATCATTCATTCATCTCGGTGGTGTCTCTATTACGTTCTGCATATAACGGATTTGCTTTCATGAACGATCTCATTATTTCCTTTACATGAAAATATCTTTAAAGATTCATTTTTAAATATGTGTATATGTCTGTGTTAGGTTTATGCACGTATGCAGTGTCCTCTATGGCGAGAGAGGATACCAGATGCCTGGAAGTGGAATTACAGGTGACTATGTGTCTCCTGATTATGGATGCAGGAAAGGGAAGTTGGACCTTCTGAAGGAGCTGGACATGTTCTTAACTACAGAGCCATCTCTCTAGAAACTATATAAAAATACTTTTCATCCATCTATTTGTCAATTGTTATTATTGCACATAGATTATGCCACGTGTCACCATGGAAGCCACCATATGAACAGTGATCACATCCTGTCCTCATCAGTCCCCCAATCTAAAGGGAAGGACACTAATCTACTTACCAAGTGTAGAAGTACTTTCAAAATTATTAATATGTGAAAGCGGAGTTACAGAAAGGATTGGAGTAGATACATTTAAATTACATTGGCAGCGAGGTACATCTCTGCTGATAAGATATCTAAGCTAAACACATATGTGAATGGAGGTCAGGCAAGGAAATGAAAGATAGTGAATGAGTCCCCTTGGAAGGCAGAGAAGACTGCAGGGTTGACATAGAGGAAGGAAATTAAAATAGCCAACAGGAAGTACTGTTCTAAGAAGGTCACCCTGACCATAGGATGACCTGCCTGTGAGTTTCTGTATTTGGGGCTTTTTTTTTCTTCCTCTTAGGAGTTAACCATTGATCCTCAAGTATGGCCAGGGCTTTCCAGTCAGTGTCACTATGGTCTTCCAGTTCAAAGCTCAATGTGTTCAACTGCTCCTCTACCTGGAAGAGCATGAGCTGCAAGAGTGGCCTTCTGAATATTACATGGATGCTAAGTCTCTAAAACTGTATCCTCTGCATCTCCCGCTGTCTCCTGGGTATGACATCCTAGGTCAACCAAAAATCAACCAAGGACTGGGGTGGAGGGAGCTTGAGCTCTCCATTGATAACCTTTATTTGGATTTCCCTTCTCAATTTCTGGCCTCTCTGGAAACCTGGAACTCTGGCCTCTGTCTCCCAAGTCTGCAATGACTGATAAACGTTCCACTTGTCCTTAGAAAATTGCCAGTTGATTATGAATCTCCTGGAATGTGCTTCTTGGCTTTATAGAATCCAATGCTTTCAAGTTTCTACCTGCTTTTAAATGAATTTCAGAGCTCTGAGGCAGTTTATAAAAAAAAAATCTATCTAGTATGTTTACTTGTTATGGGCACTATGTCAACCCAATAAACGCTCTTCTTACTCAACATACCAAAAACGAAGTCATTCATCCTTTCTTCAAACATTTGTAATTACTGTAATCCATTCATTTATCCAAGGTCGCCAAATGGGCATGTTTTTAATACTATAATATTTTTAATATTAATTCCTAGTTAAAAGGAAAAAAAGAAACATTCCGTGTTATATTTGATAACTTCATATTACAGAATATTCTGAAGATTACGAAAGAAACATAGGTTTTATTTTATTACATTTCAAAATAAGAAATTGGCACCTTAATGTCTCTCATATGTGACTAATAGGGCTGTTAAAAATTATTATCATGGGACCAGTGAGATAGTAGGTAAAGGGCTTCCTGCCAAACCTGATGACCTGATGACCCAATGACCTGATTTCAGTCCATGGGACCCACATGGTAGAATGAGGGAATTATTTCTCACAAATTATCCTCCAATATGTACACGCACATGCGCGCGCGCGCACGCACACACACACACACACACACACAGAGTCACCATTAAACTAATATATATATATATATATTATATGAGAGAGAGAAGGTAGTATATTATTAAAAGCATGAGCTATAGAAATGTCTTGACAGTTAAAAGTTATTGCCTTCTTGCTGAAGTTCCAAATTTGGTCCCCACATCCGCATCTAACACCTAGCAAACACCTGTATCTCCAGCTCCAAAGGGTCCAACTTCCTCTTCTGGCTTCCATGGACACTGTGCTCACATGCACATTGAAATGCATGTACATATAATTTTCAAAACTAAAAATAAACCTTAAAAACAAACACTGTCATGAAACCCTTCCTTTACATATACTTGATATGTTTTAAAGTCCTGTAAATACCTCCTCCCCTGATGCCAAATGTTTCTGTTGTGGGATGGTAGGAGCCTGCTCAATTACTTCTGAATTCTTTGCACACACTTCTGAAGATTTTCATCATTTTCTTCTTTCTTCTAGCATTGTAATGCTAGTTGCGTGGCAGCATTGATAGAATATTACTTGCCAAGGAAAAATATTAGGACCATATAGAAGCTTTACAAAGAATGAGAGAATTTAGGCCCACTAGATGCTGGCTTCCTTTTCTGACACAAAATAGGATCCTTCAGCAATGTCTTATGGAGGAGCAGTTAGACGAGGAGCTGTGTCTAAGTTACCTGGTCAAACTTTCAGCAGTTATCATGAGAAACTTGCTCAATGCATATGGGTTCAATTCAATTACAACTTTCTTTTTTCATAAATGAACGGCTTTTAATTTTCTGTCCTAGCTAGGCACATGATTGAAGAGATAGAATCCTTAAAGCAGAAAAATTACTATCTTTTCTTTCTTTATTATAGTAGTTTGAGTAAAATTGTCCCCCATTGACCCATACATTTGAACATTTAGTCCAGGAAGTGGCATCTTTTGAGAAGGATTAGAAGGTGTGGCCTTGTTGGAGTAAGTGCATCACAGAAGGTGGGCTTTGAGGTTTTGAAAACCTACATTTGGCCCAGTGCTTTCTCTGCTTGAGGATCAGGATGCAGTTCTCAGCTACTGTTCCAGTGCCATTAGAGCTGTTATGCTCTTGCCATGCCCCTGCCATGATGTTAATTGGCTAAACCTGTGGGGCTGTAAGCAAGCCCACAATTACATAAATACTTTTTATAAGAGTTGCCATGGTCATGGTGTCTCTTCACAGCAATAAAACAGTGACTAAGACAAGTATTATTTTCACCCGTGGTAAGCTGTAATCTAGTGATGACACTGTTATACTCTGGATTTTAAGTGTCCTCTGAAGGTCTTCGTAGTCAAGGCTTGCTCCTAATACAGGCGGAAACATTAAGTAATACAGTCTAATAGCCAGTGTTTCACATGCTTCAAAAGACACTGTGAACTCTCTGCCTTTTCTCTCTTTTATTCACGCCCCAACTATGAGATGAGCAGCTTGACTACATGCTGTTGCAGCAAAGTACAGCTTTACCCCAGGCCCCAAATCAACAAGCCAATAGATTGTGAACCAAACTCCCAATGAACCAAAGCAACCCTTTCCCCCTCTTAGGTTGATGGTTTCATGTCTATTAGAATAACAGAAGCTAGCTCACAGTGTATAACTCCAGCTTTCAGGGTTTAGGGCATGATTAAATGTGCACTTCTATTTTTTTTTAAGTTAGTGTGAGCTTCATAATGATTGACTCATGTTCTCTTCAATGAATAAACCCCATAATTTCCTCTCACGTAGTCAATATTTAAGCCATTAGATACCATAGCTCAGTGCTTTTCTACATTTCTTCTCATCAAGTCTTCTCATGTGGTTCTCCCTATGCCCCGTTCCTCACTGTTAGAGGTTGGACATGCTGCTTAGAGGATGTGGAAAGCATCATCAAAATGCCTCTGTTCACTCTTCTGTCTACCGGGAAGACTGATTGACAGAAAGAGGAACCTGTTGTGAAGCAGGACAATGAGTACACACTGTGGAGAAGAAAGACTGCTTCGTGACATCCCGAGGTCTGAAAGTGGCCTATCAGGGAAGTTGAGAACACCTATTACTCGCTGGGGAAAGGTAATTATCTGGGTGGGAGAAAGAAGGCAGAGTATGGAGCAATTGCTATCAGCACCATGCAAAACCCCTCGGGCTAGAAATATCATGAAATCATGGCATGTCGCAGCAACAGAAATTAGTTTCAGTGTGGCTAAATAGTTGGATATTTTTATTCTGTGGTCAAGCAATAAAAAAAGACCATGGGCTACAAAGTCAGGATCCTTACTCAAGATTATAGACAAGGACTTTTAAGTGCAGACTAAGAACAAATGATGAGGCAAAACACTCAAAATTATGAACACGACCTCCTGTGGTCTAACCTCCACCCCTTAGGGCATGCTAAATACATGCACCCAGCAATTTTCTGATTTTACTTGCACCCCTGCGTTTGCCTTTGGAACACATACAATCCCCTCATCTAATCATCAAAGGCTTAACTCTCTTTTTCCCTTCCGGTCTTCCATGACTTCTTCCTTCCATCCATCTCTTCTCTGGATCTATAAATGTGCTCACAACTGCAGGGCCCAACATTATCTAAAATTTATACTTTCTCTTTGATGCCATAAAATTTAGCTTCTGCTTCACTCATTGCTCAGGAGACAACTTCAGGTTCGCTGACATTAAAATAGACCAGGCTCTTTAATACGGATTTTCCACGCACCGGGCATCTCTTCATAATCGGTTGTTGCTCTAACTTGTTGGGGCAGAGGGCAATAAAAGTGCATGTGGGTCTCACAGTAGCCATTTTCCATGAAATAATCACAGGACGGCGTGAGTCTATAACTTTAGTAGGCACATGTATTAGACACAATGTGGAGAAGGTGGTTTTAAAAATGTGAAAAATAGGGCTCACTGGGTAAAGGTACTTGCTGCCAAGCCTGACAACCTAAGTTTGAACCTTAGGACCTATGTGGAAGGAAAGAGAGAACTGGGTCCTGAGAGTTTGTCTCTGACCTCCACATGTGCACCATTCTACCTTGCTATAAACTTTAGAATCACTCAGGAAAGTCTTTAAGATCCTGGGAAATTTTTAAACTCACTAACTCATGAATTATCTTGGCTGCCTATAATTTTCACCCCTGAAGATCAAACCCAAGGCATTGCACATACTAGGCAAGCTCCACACCAGTAAACTATATCCCTGTCATGCTTAAAATATATTTCCAAGTCATCTATGAACAGCTGGTAGAGTATGTAAGTCATCAAGTCAAACAGAAAACAACAGTCTAATTAAGCTTTTCAATTTTTATCACATCTACCTAAATTTTACTTCTAGACATTTCACACATGACGCCATGACACAGCATCTGACGTTCTTCTGTATCTATGAAGGCAAGAGTCTTAGGAACAGTGCCTTTGACTTTTACTCTTCTACAGGAGAAGTTAGAGAAAATGTGTGGCTTACAAGCATCTTCATTTTATAGGAGTCGGTGGGTAGAGCTGAGTCCCAGCTCAGTGTCATTATTCTCAGTCTCTTCCCCACAGGAAAAAAAAACAAATAAATAAACAAACAAAAACATGTAATAAGATGCCTCATTAGGGGGAACCTAAGTGAAATCTGTGGTTTCTACTTTTCTTTTCTTTTTTTTATGTGAAATCACTTCAAAGACATTTATATTCTGGCAGAGGTCTTCCCTGTCTCTTTTAATTTATTCTGAGGGCACAGCATATTTAAAAATGAGTTCCTTGGGATACTATTTTTTAGGCTACAGAGAAAAAGACTCAGCTTTCGTACAAGCTGGCTGGTCCTACATACTAAATGGCCTAACACCTCTTTTCTTTTTGGGACAGGGTTTCTCTGTGTAGTCCCGGCTGTCCTGGAACTCTCTCTGTAGAGCAGCCTGGCCTTGAACTCATAGAGATCCACGTGTTTCTGCCCCCCAAGTGCTAAGTGGGCACCACCACCACACAGCTTTTTCTCCTTTCTTAAAAGACGGGGTCCCAACATGAAGCTTCAAGTATACTGGGGAAGATGCAATATTCAAATACTCAGACTGCTTTAGTAATGATAGCTTTGTAATGTACACACACACACACACACACACACACACACACACAAACACGCACACACACACTTACTTCATCCCTGAATTAAAATGTAAAAGTTGAACACTCCTATAAAAATTAGCACATTGTGGTCCCAAGAGTCGTCTTGCGCTGAAATCTTTCCCGTCCGGCGTCTTTCTTCATACGGACAGAGTTGATTTCAGGGTACCGTTTGGCTTTTCAAGCACCGCCTTTGATACCTATTGCCATCCGTGGGGTAAACGAAACACTTACGGTATGCACACCCGAACACCTCGATGCGCATCGCGATTCTGCCCTTCGGGTTCCATTCCAGAGGAATGAAGCGCAGAAACCTGGCTTTGATTGAAGGCTGGAGTCTATAGTACACGACGCTGTCCGCGTTCGCGTTTCCAGAAAAACCCTGGAAGAAAAGGAAAAGAAGGATCTCTTGGTATCTGGAGACTGTGAGTATCACCCGGAATGAAGGCCTGTGTGCAAAGCCAGCCTTTTCCCTTTTTTCCCCCCTCTGTGAAAAGTGCCACTTTCTTTAAGGAAATCAGATGAACCGTTTTGTCTCTCCATGCACAAAGTGACTGTTACCTCCGTTTCTTTGTATTAGGAGAAGTTTTAAATTACAATCGCGCCCATTAAAGCAGCTTTCAGCGACGATACCCTCGATAAAAATTGCTTCGGCAAAACACGGATTAAACGTAAAAGCGTGCGCGCGCCAGTGGCTTGCCAGCGCTGCAATCTTAGCGTGCAGAAGGCGAGAAAATAATCTCTCAGTATTGAAAAACTATTACCTGATTCAGCAAAGAAATTGCTCACCTGTTTCAGCTACTGCGCTTTCTCGGCTCCCTCATTAGCATAAACAAAAGCCTCCCCCAAGTAGGAACCACACTCTATAAGAGTCGCTAAGCTTCATCAGCAGACTGCCTCAGACTTGTCCAGAGCCATAAAGGGATACTGGAAGCAATGAGAATTTGGAAAGACCTGCGATTAGACTTACAGACTCTGGCTCTGGAAAACGAGAGAGACCTTTGGAATGATGCTAAGCCAGCACAGTCAAATTGCAGATGAGGAAATTAAAGGTCAGGAAGGTGAGAAAAAAATCACTGGCGTCTGCAAAACCATTACCCTGAGTAAGCCTATGTTCCTTCCGCAGTATTAGGGCACATTCGCTCATGTATCACTTCCTGGCAACATTCATAGAACTCGAAACCCTGGCTACTTAAAACGCTTTTAAAGATTTCTTTATTTTTATTTTATACGTGTCTGTGTGTAGGTTCGCAAGCCGTGTACATGGCTGGTGCTTGGGAAATGCAGAAGAGGGCACCAGATCCACTGAAATTGGAATTTCCGTTGTAAGAGTCCCTATGGGGGCCGGGAACCATATATGTGACATCCACAAGAGCAGCCAGTGTTCTTATGTGCTGAGTCATACCTCCAGCCCGGAGGTCTGTTTATCTGCCACATCATGGGACTTTGCAAATGAAGAAATCAGTGTGAAAGAGAAACCTTTCCCATCACTCATATTTCATCATTATTTCTTTTCCACCCCCCCCTCCAATTCTTCCTTTCTTTTTGGTTACACTATCCTAATTTGTATATGTAGGAATGACATAGGAAAGATGCTATTTCCTATGCAGGCTGATGATGCTCGTCTCCTTAAAGCTACTCAATCAACAAGGGACCAGCCGGGAAGGCTAAGAGGCAGGCAGCAGGTTCCAGTATTGCTAATTGGTAGTACTATTTACCAAAGTATTTTTCTACTACATTCTTTTAAAATAATGTTGCGGGTTTTGAAATCAACTGCCGTTAACTCCCTGAGTGATCGGTGCGTTTCTCCTGTTCCGTCAGCATCCCGTTCTCCCGGTTTTCGGGCTGGCAGGCCACACGCTTTTCCACAGCTGTACATTTCTACCTGCAAATTAAATCTGAAACCTGGCACCTGTGCGAGCTAATCCTCTTCTTCTACTCGACTGTATTTGGCACCAGCTAAGAAACAAACGTTGGCGCGCATCCGTGAGATGGTTTTCCAGGAAGAAAGACTGACTGTCAGTGTGGGTGAGACCCGGGATGGGTTGGGACCCTCCCCTGAATAGAAGTGTCAAGTGGAGAAACCAAGCTCAGCTCTGTGGGGTCTGTCAAACTCTGCTTCCTGACCGAGGCTCTGGCTGCCACAGTGTCCCCTCCATGATGGACTTAACTCTCAAGCCATAAACCAAAAATAACCTCTTCCCCTCACTTACTTGTTGATGGGTGCATGGTCACTGAGACAACATGGCTTACCGTCTCTACTACCACCATCCAGTCTCACAAAGCATGTTCCCATCAGAACGGTCATCAAAACCTGGTCTTAAAACTCATTCTTGTGTCCTGCCCCCGTCCATACCTAGACTCTCAATGGTTTCCCTGGTGACCAGCCAGCAAGATTTGGACTGGAGGAGTGCAGAACCTCATCCCACTGCTTTCGGGAAAAAAACAAACAAACATAGTCCTCATCAAATGTAACAATCACCACTGGGATGTAGCCCCATTGACTCTCCTTGAAAAGGTCTGACTCAGTCCTGATTAAAGCTATTCGTTGCAAGGAAGACAACTGTGTACAGTCACTTCCTGTTTCGGCTCTCCTTACCGCCTCCACCAGAGACGGCCTTGTTCTTGATAACGTCAGATTTTCCTGTTCTTCCTTCTCTGGGTTTCTCGTCCTCTGCAGGAGGGAGGGTCCTTTCCTGTTTACCCCTTTTCAGACTTATTTATCGTACCCTGCTAGCAGGAGTGCTCCACTAAACCATCCTACGCGTCCCTCCAGCTACAGTGAAATCCAGTTTGCCTCAAAGTAGGTGTCTCAGACATACTTGATCCCCGGGAATGTTCTTCGTGGACTTTTCGTCATCACTGTTGCTTACTGGTGCAGTTCTGCTGTGTACCTGCCTGGGCTGCAGCCGTTTCCCCGAATATAATAGGAAAATAGTATTCAACCGTACTGATCCTTCAACTCTGACCATCAGCCCTTTCAGAAAGCTGCAGCCTGTTTCCTGTTTCACTGGTCAAAATATTTTTACTAAGGATTAGGTAAGAAAGGTTATCCCACCATGCCCACCTTAGTGGTTTGCATTTCTGAGTAGATCATGAGAACCTACCTGGAATTTGGACATCCATGTGGTCGAATTTTTCTTTTAGGAGGGTCGAGGCAGGGTAGTCTTCCCCAACTTGAGCTCCACATTAAATCTTTCAGTGTACAGCCAACAGGCACGGCTGTGTTTGTGTGTAAGCCCATGCACACACCATATAAACATATATGCACGTGTCACACAGACCCTAGGCATTGGTATGTGTGTGTGTGCATGTGAACACAAGTATATGCGTCTGTTATGATGACCCCAGGCACTGATGTGTGTACATGTGTGAACACATCTTCTGTTTGCCTGGATCATGAATACCCTAGACCTTGATATGTGTATACATGCCTGTATATTCATGTTATGGTGACCTTAGGCACATATACATATGTGTGCACACATGCATGTGTGTGTGTATGTGTATGTGTGCCTGTTAACAAGCTCATTTGCAAGCATAGCTGAGATGCTGGTCTCCAGATACTGGATTCTAAAGTGACACTATCAGTTTAGCACATATCCTTGATTCTATTTCCTGGGTGCCACTGGCAGAATAATGTAATCTGTACTTACAATCCCTTGCCAAGTGAACAGGTGGATGATTAATTAAATGACCTTCAAAAAGACACCACATTTCCCCCCTAAAATTAACAGAATTTCACACATTCAGATAGATGCACTGCAAGGATCTCAGCGTAAGGGACAGGGAGGAAGAGATTTCCACACTGACAGTGACAGCAGATGGGTGAATGACTCGGGGAATGCCTGTGGACAGCAGTGTTTGATTTTTTACCTGATTGGCTCCTAGGTTATTTAAATTTTTAAACATGAAGTGAAAATATAAAATATATATAATTTGCATAAGTAATACAAATCTCTTCCCTGGCACAGTAAAAATTTTAGCAGCTCTCTCTCTCTCTCTGACAGAATCCTGAAGCTGAAGACTGTAGAACGTGAGGTTTTTTAAATAGCCGGTTTTCTTTTTTTTAATATTTTTTTTAAAAAATTAAGACATTACTACAGGAAGGGCAGGCAGTTGCTGTGGCTGGCAGAAGCATCCTTTAGGAACACTCAGAGACCTTAAAACATCTTCCCACTGCAAAGTCATTTAGAAAAATATAACGTTACTATTTTTCACATCTAAAGTAGACAGAAAGCATTTGCTTTCTGCCGCCCAACCTGTTTACCTTTGTGAAATCCCCAAATAACCAGGATTCGGTTTTTTAACTCAATGCTCACAGAGAAACTTTTCAGAACGTCTGTAGGGTGGAGGTCTGATCCTGCAGTACCTTATAAATGAAAATTTCAAGGCTTACTGTCAAGTTTTAAATGCATCAGCTATCCCTACGAGACAGTCTTCAGTCTGTTATGAAAAAAATGTTTTTTACATACCATCAAAATTCATAAAGAAGCACACAGATTTCTTCATTGGTTTTGTTTTGTTCTTTAAGAAGGACAGGGCCTCACTGTGTAGCCAAGGCTGGCTTCAAACTCAGCATCCTCCTGCCTCAGTTTATAAATACTGGGATCCAGTTGCCAGCAAGAAACACATGGGTTTAAATGTCTCATTTTTCTCTCTTTTTGTTTTCCTTTTGTTTATTTTTGAGGTCATAATTTTAATTATGACATTTCTCCTTTTTCTTTACTCCTTCAAAAAAAAATGTATTGCACTAACAAATTTATCCCTTCCTTCAGAGTTCGGTTTACAGTCAGAGTCCATTAGGTGCACCTCAGAACTGCAGGAAATTGGTTTTCTCACCTCACAGGTGAAAGCAGCCTAGAGTGTGCATTTCAAGTGCACACTACTGCGATTAGAACGTGAAAAGTCTCCCGCAGGCTCACACAGTTGAACGCTTGCTCCCGGTTCCAGCTGTTCAATACAGCAAAAGGTTTTAGAGGAGTGGGTTCGCTGGAGGAATGGCTGTTCCGAGGTGTGTAGACCTTCGAGTCTACAGCACAATTCTGCTTCATGGCCTGTCTCTCTTTCTGGTCTCCCAAGATATGAGCAAGCAACTGCTACCCTTTCCCTCAGCCACAGAACTGCCTAGAGTCATGGCTTCCACTGAATACTGTCGTAGTTCTGCAAACCATAAGCCAAATCAAATCTCTCCCCTTGAGTGGCCTCATTAGGAGTTTGGTTGCTGTAACAGGAAAAGCAGCTAATGGGTCTGCAAGGCTAAGTCCGAGCCTGTAGTCTGCCGCCTTCCTATGGCAGAAAGAAGTCCTTCTCTTTACAGCTTCCTATTTAATCTCACAAGTTTTCAGGAAGAACATAAACTTAGAAGTGTCTGCTAGGGTTAAGAAGGAGAAGAAATAATGTCTTTTAGTCCACTGGGCTGTACTCACAAGCTAACTGAGGAACCCACACCAAGTCTGTTTTTCTGTTTTGTGCATGTGGGTTTGTTGATGTTGCTTTGTTTGGGAGGGTTTGTTCTGTTTTTGGTTGTTTTCGTTTTGTTTGTTTTGTGTTTGATTCCAGGCCTGCTCCACAGTCCTGTAAGTCAGAGGCACAAGAGGAGAGCCTACTACTATAATTGTCTTTTCCCAACTGGTCTTCTAAATGCTCCTGTTAGTGCTGGACTTGGCCTTCACCAAAGAAGAGTCCCACTACAGTGGTCCTGAGCGAATGTAGAACGCAGTAACTGGTCAAATGCCTAGAATGTATGATGCTGATGTCATTGGCCCTGACAGGATATATAGACCACGCTTTCCAAAGCTCAAGGAAGGTTTTCAAATCGTAAACAGAAAAAGTTTATGAGCCGGAGGACAGAGGGATACACAGCAAATAATAATGATTAATAATGTTATTATTAATATTAATAAATCCTCTGGATATTGCATATTCACCGTTCTTGAATTCTATTGCAGCTATGTTTACCGGCACAAAGGTACACAAGATTGGGTCCTGCCCATCAACATTTCATCATGGATGAAGGAGGGGACTCATGAGGCCCCAGTCCTCCCTCAGGGACTATTAGCTCTTAATAGTTGCTGGGAGAAGGACTGTCAAATATTTTCTTTAGTGCTCTAGCCACCGGTAAGTTGCATATGCTCCAGCGACTACCCTACCCAGACCCATGCAAGCAATTCTAGACTCAATGGGTCATACCTAGCGCCCAGGGACAGAAGATATGAAAGCAGGGCATCTTATTGGGAGGAAGAAATGATTTAGTGGAAAAGAAAAACAGATAAGAAAGCTGAAGGAGGGTGGAAAATTACTAAAATCTACTATATATGTATATGAAGGTGTCAAATAATTATCTTTGAAGTCTATTTCCAATCATTCTAATTCTGGGGCCTAAAATGTCTAAAGTTAAGACCGGCAGATTAAATCTCTGCTTAGGACCACACCTTGCACTGTAGAATTCGGTCTTTCTACTAAATCCTCACATGGTAGAAAGGACAGAGGACCTCCCATAGCTCCCATGAGTCTTTTTGAGAAATGTACTAGTCTTATTGCCATGAACACCCTGAACCCAATCATATCCCTGCATTCCCTACGCCCAGAAGGCCACAGCCTTAAAGATTAGGGTTCCAACCTGCAAGGCTTGGAGGAGGCGAGCATCCAGACTACAGCACAAAGCAACTGTGCTCTACGTTATCAATTTAAATGTCTTCAGCACAAAAAAATTTGTCACTCAGGGTAGGACACAGCTGAAGCGTTTTGTGCAGCTTTACTGTTGGTGACAACCCTGCAAAGCGGTTATTTTTGTACCCACTTTACAACAGAGGAAAATGAAAATTATAGAGGTTAGGCGTGGAAAGTCACACGGCTAGAAAGTGGCTAAGTAAGAATTTAATTCCAGGCTGCTCCAAGTCCAAAGCTCATAATTTAGTGAAGTCATCAAAAAAAAAAAAAAAAAGGCAGCAGAACACAGACGCAAAAACACCTACCCTGGGGGAAGTGTGACTTGTTTTCTAAAGTGTTTCCCTCTTTAGTCCATATTTAACCAGTTCATAAACAGTTCATATATAACATACTTCATACGTCTGAGAATAATGACACTGAGCTGGGACTCAGCTCTACCCACCGACTTCTATAAAATGAAGATGCTTGTAAGCCACACATTTTCTCTAACTTCTCCTGTAGAAGAGTAAAAGTCAAAGGCACTGTTCCTAAGACTCTTGCCTTCATAGATACAGAAGAACGTCAGATGCTGTGTCATGGCGTCATGTGTGAAATGTCTAGAAGTAAAATTTAGGTAGATGTGATAAAAATTGAAAAGCTTAATTAGACTGTTGTTTTCTGTTTGACTTGATGACTTACATACTCTACCAGCTGTTCATAGATGACTTGGAAATATATTTTAAGCATGACAGGATATAGTTTACTGGTGTGGAGCTTGCCTAGTATGTGCAATGCCTTGGGTTTGATCTTCAGGGGTGAAAATTATAGGCAGCCAAGATAATTCATGAGTTAGTGAGTTTAAAAATTTCCCAGGATCTTAAAGACTTTCCTGAGTGATTCTAAAGTTTATAGCAAGGTAGAATGGTGCTAATTTCTTTTTCAAATATTAATTGAACAAGCCATGTATAAAAGCCAGGATGTTTAAGAAACCACTGCCTGTGGCAATTCACACGGAGCTATGAAATCTTACTGTCATAAATCAGAAACAGGAGGCCCGTTATACATAGTTACATAGCAGACTCAGACTGCATATAAATTGATCCAACTCCAGCCAAAATAAACAGCAGCGAGAGTTGAAATTCAACGCAACAAACAGACAGGCAAACATGAGAATCCCCTTGTCATTATTGATCTCCTTTATTACCAGAATTCCAGTGACCTACATATGACCCGCCCGCGACCTGTTTCCAGATGCAACTTATTTTGCCATTATCAGTTAGCACACAGACACTGGCTCAATCACGGCCACAGCTGTCAAATAAAAATCTCTTCTTTATTTGATGGCAGCTATAAATCTTGACTAAACGCACCTCCCAAGAGGTCCTTTAGCTGTGGAAAGTGCAAAAGAAAAGCAAAATAAAAAAAAATGCTGAAAAGTGAGAGAACTGCCAACATGATTCCAAATAAGAAAAACTTGCAAACATACGTCAAAGACATAACCACAACCAGGAAACACTGAGCCCAGCTGACTAATTGTCAATGTGAACATAATTCCTCTGAGTTATTTTTTTGCATAAATAGTAATGGCAGTCTAGGAGTCTGAAAATATATGATATTCATATTATTACAATGCTATACTAGCAGATTCTGGACAAACCCCAGAATAAAAACAAATAACAAAATAAAGAAATAGAATTAGAGCAGAAAATGTAAAAATAATTATATATAATATGGTAGAAGAAAACTATAATAATAATAGTAATAATATAATAAAACAATATCTAAGGCACTTTCTCTTTAGATGTGAGAAGGTTTCCTAAGGAAGAGAAATATAAGCTCAGGTGATTCTTTTACCTCACTGGATTATATGCAAGATTTGAGTTCTAGACCTCTGAAGGAAAATAACATATTTTGGGCCTCTGGAGATTTTGTGTCAAAACTTAAAGGCCTACAATTGAGGGACAGGGAGTTGGAAATGGGCAAACCCTAGGATCAAGAGCAATGTTTTGGTTTCTAGGTCGTATGTTTGTTTGCTTGCTTGCTTGCTTGCTTGCTTGCTTGCTTGCTTGCTTGCTTGCTTGGAAAGAAAGATAAACAGAGAGGCAGCCAGAATGAAGTTGGGTGGTGAGTGGGAGGTGGGTAGGAGAGATCTAGGAAGAACTGGGAGAAGGAAAGAATACGATCAGGGAATAGAACATGTGAAAATTTTGAATAATATTTTTTTAAGTAAAAGATAACATTTCCATGTTCTCAATTGAAATTGTAGCGAAGTACTCAGGGAGGGATAGTGCCTCCTACCAGCAGAACTGACTAGAAAGGTAGCCTGTAAGCCCCTAACTACCTCGTCAGGTTTTTTTTTTCGTAAAATATTTTGCAACATGAGAAAATGATAAATAGTACCAAAGGCTGTTCTTACAGGAAAATTTACTGTCCTGAAAACATGCAGACACAGACATACACACATAGGTATGTACACACACACACACACACACACACACACACACACACACACACTGCAGAAGCATGGAGAATTGCCTTGCATGATTCAGTGTGTGACTCTAGACCACAGAGTGGTACCAGCCATATTCATGTGATGCCTCCTTCCTTCTCAATGAACCCTCTGCAAGAACGCTATCGCAGTACACCCAGAGGTTTGTCTCCTAGATGATTCCAAATCCAGTCAAGATGATAACCATAAGTAACCATCACAAGGCCCAACCAAGAACCAAATCAGCAGATACATTGACCTAACATATATCTTGACAAACTCTGGAACCACAAGAAAATAGTGTCTATCGTCATGTTGCTAAAGCAGTTTGCACTGTCTGATTCATAGGCAAAACCACTACTGTGGGAGGCAAGCTCATCCAAAGACAGATATGTCTATTTGAAAACAAAACTTCTGGTACCCTGAGCCAGTAGACAGCCATGACAATCCCTCATGCGTGCTTCAGAGGACGTAGCTACTACCCGATGGGTGGGGCTTTTGAGGATTGCATTTCTGAGCCCCGCCCATCCAAAACCTCTTACAGAGTTGGAATCAGAGTCTCTCAGAGTCTGGCAGGGGAAGGAGAGGGTGACCATTGAATACTCTTAACAAAAGCCCTCAGCCAAGTGCTTTCCAGAGATAGTCTCAACTAGAGAAGCTCCTCCAGCCTCCCAGGGATTCTGGTCAAGATGTCAACGGAAGTGGGGCTGCCCTCAAACAGACTGAAACTCATCACTATAAATGAGGTAATGTGGAGTACTAGAGAATCCCTGATACACATGACTCTTTCGAAACAAAGGCATTTGAGGCAATGATGCTTACTTGGAATGGAATAGAACACAATCCCTTCCACACAGGGTATCATCCGGCAAGATTATAGTGTGATATAATGAATAACAACTGGCCATCTCTGGGGAGTATCCAAAAGTCAGAAGGCGAGACAGAAACAAATGCACTGAGTTTGAAACTATGTGTTTGGCACCCAGGAGTGTTGGTGCAAACATTAAATGTATCTCAACTTCTCGCAGAACAATGCCAATTCTCACTCTAGCGACTTGATTGTGAACGCAACCTTGACAGGTGTCAGCAAACACACCACACAGCCATGCACCGACGAACCAAGAGGGGGAAAGTCCGCAAAGACGAAACCATTGTCTAAAATAACGAGAAACAAAAGCAGATTCATCCACGCCCACAGCGCAGATAATGGAACTATGGGATCAATATGTGAAAAGCTAGAGTTGAAAAAAGTGATGAGCATGCAGGAGCATGTGGGTTGTATGAGCGGATAGATGAAAACTCTAAAAATAAAAGGATCAACGGGGAAGTTCAAAGTGAAACAAGTGTTTACAACGGAGAAGGCTGGTGCTGTCTGAGCCATCTAAGGGTTTACCAATTTATCCAGCATAGCCAGAAATGCTCAGGGAGTTGGACGTTGGACGACAAGGAAACAAAATGTAGTGGACGACAATGTAAGCAAAGAACTAAACCAGGGGAGAATTCCCAGAATCTGTGAGACAGTTATAAATGCTGCAGTGTGTGAAATGCTAGGGGATCAGAAGGAAGGGAGTGAGGGAGAAAGGGGAGAGGTAAAGCATTGCAAAGAGCTTAGGAGGAGTAGGTTAGAAACTTAAAAAGAGATCTTCTTTTGTAAGGATAATACAAACAATATCAGATCTTGATAGTAAACTTACAGAAAGAAAAATTAAAGTCAGTGATCACTCTTGAACACAGTCGTTTCTACAACCCTTAAAAAGTACAATGAAAGGACTCCAAAATGCTATGTGTACAGACAGAATAAAAGGTAATAAATCATCCTGGACTCAAGCTTCTTTTTCTCAAAGTGCAAAGGTTGTTGTCATACTTAAATCATGAAATCTAATTAATCACACTAAAGAAAATATGGTTTTACCAACAGATGCAGAGAGAGCATTTGATCAAATCCAACATAGTGAAAATTCACAGGTTGTGAATTTTCCAATCCTTAACCAAAAAAAAAAAAAAAATCTTACTGCAAAAGTTCACAAGCCAGATGGATTTCCAGAACTGAGATGGGTAGATGTGGCATCCCACAGAAGTCGTCTGCAATTAAAAATGTCTGGAAAAGAGAAAATGTTTTCCTCAATGGAACGTCGCTGGGTATATCAACCGTACTCCCGGGCAGGAGTAGTGAGACAAGGTAAAGTGAACTCCATGGATATACGTGGTTGTTGTGTTTTGTTTGATCTTATTTCTTACTGTTTCACTGACTTTTAATTTTCATTGTTTGTTTATTTGTATGGAGAGAGAGGGAGAAAGAGAGCGAGAGAGAACAGAACTGAGTGCTTGGGGAAGTGGGGAAACTCTGGGAGGACTTGCGGGAGGGAAAACATAATCAAAATCTACCGTATGAAAATAATCTTTAATAAGAAAAACAAAAGAAGAAAAGAAACAGTTCAGTGAAGAGGACAAAGATTTAAATATTTGCATGGATTCATCTGAGGGGAGATGGTGGTAGCTCCCCTCTGTGCTTTTCTGTAGGTCGTCAAGAACGCAGAGACAAATGCTTTCAACCTTGGATTTTAGATATCACATAATCTATCAAGCTTTGAACCCATTAACATCTTTCATTTAATCATCAATATTACAAAGCATAATGGCATTCTCATGATCATTATCATTAAAATAACTATTGTTCAGTGTGGCGGGCCTACACCTGAGCCCCTCCCAAGATCATGAGATTGAAGGTGGGAAGATTCCTCACTCACCTTGACATTGTACAAATGTTTTTATACCAAGATTCTCACATGTTGATTAATTCTCAGAGCCCTTCAAGATGTCTTTTACTTATTAAACAAATTACCACTCACTTTCCCAACTGAAAACTTTCATATGTCCCTTAGACGGTGGCTCCAATTCAGGTGAGCTTTCCAAGCAGATGAGAAGAAACTGCCTGCTTTGCTATGCTTGATTTGAAAAATTGGCAGTTAATTAACCTAATACAATTATTCTGCCAAATAAACACAGTGTTTAAATAACTCCTAATGGCTTATAGCTATACCCATAGATACATATGTCCATAAATCTTCATAAGAGAATCTTCTTCTTGCCCTAGAAGTTCATTAACACGGAGACTGACAGCTAGTCAACTTACAGTGAAAAAAGAAACCATGGAATTCTCAGCCAGATAAGACATCTCTATATCACCTGTCCCTCAACATTCAGGAATCTGAATTAAAAAAAAAATTGGGGTGGAAAATTCTGTGCTAAAGGTGGTGGATGGCTTCAAGGAATCTGTTTTAGACACAGTGGGGCAGCTGCACATATGAAATCCCAATTGTGACAGCATACACAAGCCCTGGGTAAGATCAAACAAGACAAAAATAACAGCAAAGGGGAGAGACCCGGCTCCTCCACCAGCTCAGAAGCTCTTGTCATTTCATGGCACTGGGAGGGCAGGCCTCAGTTCTAACAGTAGCTGGGTACCACACATTGGACTCAAGGATATTAACAAAAAAAATTCAAAAATTGAAATTGGGTGGATAGGGAGTTGAGGGTAGAGAAGGTAGATCTGGGAGAAGTTGAGAAGAAGTATGACCAAAGTACACTGTATAGGAATCTCAAAGTATTAGTAAAGTTATTATTTAAAACAGTTCAGAAAGAATAGCCTCGAAGCCAGGTTTTATTTAATATTTATTAATTATGCTTTTAATGTGTACTGTATATTACTGTATCATCTTGTAAATCTCAAACCATACCATACCTTTTATAACATAGACCCTGAGAGGTGGCTAAAGTTAAGCAACAATTTCTATATTTGGGATGGAGAATGCATGGTGTGTTATGTATGGAGAGGCCACAGGAGAACCTGAAAGAGTCTGTTCTTTCCTTCTACTTTATTGTCCCTGGGATTGAACTCAGGGTATTGGGCTTGAAGACCAGCACCTTTACCCACTGAGCCATCTTGCAGGCTACACGGGTAAAATTTGGGTATGTCTGCTTATAGCTTTGAGATTCCACAGATGTAAAGATGAGTGGTTTCCACAGTATTCCCTTTTAATATTGCCTCTACCTTTAAATCTTATCTAATAATTTTAGAATGCACAGACAACAAGACAATTCTGGGGCCAATGAGGCAGCTAATTTGGATCAAGGTATTGGTCACCAAGACATCAGGGAGTTTGGTTGTTGTTTTTTAAGATTTATTTTCTACATACGAGTATTTTGTCTCTCTGACTGTATGCAGACCATGTATATGCCTGATGCCCATAAAAGTCAGAGGCTTGCGTCAGATCATCTTGACAATGGAGTTATTATGGTTGTGAGCTATCATGTGAGTACTGAGAACGGAACCTGGATCCTCTAGAAGACTATGCAGTGTGTTCTTAATCCTGGAGCCTTCTCTCCAGGCTCAATGACTTGAGGTTGATTCCCATAATCCACTTGGTAAAAGGAGAGAACTGACTCCTCGAATTTGTCCTCTGACCTCCAACACACATGCTATAGTACGTGCTCTCAGGTACACACACACACACACACACACACACACACACACACACACACCAATAAATTTCAATAAATTATAACTCCGTTTTGACTCGGATTCATTGACCTTCAAATGTTTTACAGTTTAATTATACAATTGGAGTTTCATTACTCTGAAAGTCAGGAGAGAGTCTACCTCAATATAATGCAATTGGAGATCAAAAATATATAGTCTTTCTTAGCTTATTTGTCACCAAAGAGATAAACACGTTTGTCCTCTGGGAGCTGAGGGTGATTGAATGCATGCAGTGAGCATCGAGTTAGAGAGAGTGGTGCAAATTTTTATTTCAATCAATAATAGCACCTGCCTTCTTGCATTGCCTTTGAAACATTGCCAGGTGTAATGAAACAATAGAGCAGGAAATGTCTCACATGCCCATGGGTAACTCGATACAGATAAATGGAACCAAAAAATAGAGAACACTTAATGTTGGAGTGCATGTGCTCCATTTTTAATGCTAAGATGTCTGCGATTTGGGAAATGCTCTACTCTGAAAGATGCCACAAGCTCATTTATTTTGAGTTCAAACAAAGTCTTTCATCTTTAAGGGCAATTTTTTTTCTGTACACCAACCATCACTAATCTCAAAACCATCAAACAAAACCCTACCATTTCATCTTCTTCACAAATATCTGGGTATGGAGGTACACACCTGTAATCCCAGCACTTGAGAGGTAGAGAGGCAGGTGTGTGGGGCTGGGGAGGGTGAATTCAATACCTGGGCTACACAGCAAGACCTTGTCTTATATATTTCTCTTTTCTCAAAAAGGTGTTTTTATTGTTTGAGAAATTTAGAGGGGGTGTGGGGTATGGGCTTAACAAAAAGAATATGAATTGACAAGTAATAATTGTATGTACTTCTCAAGTACAGTGTTATGTTGTGATACATGTTTGCATAATAAAATAATTCAAACTAATTAACAAACCCATTGTATCGTGTAATTGTCATTTTTTTTTAAGGGAGGACACTGAAAATCTACTCTTTCTGCAATTTTGAAATGCACAATGCCTTCTTAATAAGAGTCACCATTCTGTATCATAGGTCACGAAAGCTTATTCTCCAGTCTGGTTGAAACTTTGAGCTCCTCCAGAGCGCAGTGCCCAGGGAGCTTACAAACCACCATTCTGTGATGCTCTGATTTGCATCTTTCCCAGGTCCCCACTTGCTCCTGTAAGGAAAGAATGCTAGTTTCTCCAGGACAGAACCTCCATTTGCTGGGGGGGGGGGGGGGGGTTGGAGAAGAGGTGCCTATCCAAACCTTTGAACTTGAAGATGTTACTTTGACCTTGGGAGAGGCAGAAGGAATCTAGCTCTTCTAACTCATGGCAGCTAGAGAAACTGGAATCAGAGGTTTGCCCAAACACTCTTCCTATGCAAGCCGTTTACAGGAATCCATGTAAAAAATCTTAAAGTCTGAAGAATGAAGTCAGAAAAGGAGATTAACTTCTGGTTTGCCAAATCACCAGTCTCCATCGCACATGGGCGTGGCTGTGCAGTGTGCAAGTGCTCATGGCTGACACTCTCCTGGTGTACCCCAACTCTGAGTCTAAATCTCATTATTTTGGTGGAGAATCTGAAAGACCCAGCTGGATAGTCAAAAGACCCACACCACCTCCTTGCAAATGAACCTTGATCAATTGCATTTGAGGACTAAGACCAAATACATATGTAAATGTTGTTAACGTTCCTGGGTGTTCACCTTACTTCTCTTTCTTGCAGAACCGGAGCTCACACAGGGCCTGTGGGTGCTAGGCAAACACTTCACCCTGGAGCAACAAAGCTCTCCAGAAAAATACTTCCTAGGAAAGAAACTTCAACAAAAGTAGTTTTAATTTCTTTAATGCAGAGTTTTATCTCCTTTTTAACTAGTTTGCCTCCGCATATAAATTTTGGAAATTATATTTCAGTGGTTGTAATTACAGTGTTGTGAAGCAACAAGCAGTCCCTAAATATCCATATTGTTTCTCTCTGAATGCAACTGAGATTGGTTGATTAACATTTGAAAACTATCTCAAAGGTGCACCATCCATTTAAAGACGGATAACTTTTTTATGTTTCGAGGCATCTTCTGGAGTCAGTTTATAAAACACCGTGCACACGGTGTTAATGATGCTGTATGAGTATTTTAATTTAAGCTCTGCTTATTTGAATTTTAAGAAACTGCATTATTTATAATATACAGAATAACCATAACTTTCTGTAGAAAACGAGATGAAATGCCTGGCTGCTCTCTACAACAAAGAAATTCAAATAAGCAAACCGGGCAAAGCCTGCTAGCATTCCATGGTACTGCACTGGGCATGGGACTCTACCCTTAAACGGTATCCCTCCTAGTTGACACCTGTCCTGTGGAGTCCATTGTTGCATACTTTCCAATTCAATTGCCTTTTGAAGGCTTCCAGAATGGTCACAAGTTCTCAGACTAACATACAAAAATAATGAGTAAAGTAGTAACACTGTCAATGACCTCCACTGGTGTCTGTGCCTTCAGGTCTGAACATCGAGTCTGTCTAAGAATTGAAATATGCTTTCTCTAAGAACACTAGGACCTCTGGCAGATCCCTGAGGAGTGGAATTGTGACTTCGAGGCAGACTGTGCGAATGAGGTATCCGGGCAGGCCACAGAATCTGATATCAATAGTTCTTACCATGAAATAGTCCTTTATTTCTTACTGCACTGAGATCTTTGGATGGGTAGAATGCTTATCACGTGCAAGACATAGAACATGGGTGGCCAGTAAGTTTCAAAACTGGCTATTTAATAACGTAAGAGAATTATTATCTTTTAGATTTGATCGAGAAAGACTCTCGCTTTTCAGAGATTTGGACTGGAATGCTGGAGAATGAAATGTTGGGGGTATGAAGTAGGTTTCGAAATAATAATGGGTGGGTGAGAAATATATGAAGGAAAGGCATGGGTCAAGATTAGGCATGGACTTATGGTTATTCAAGCTGGGTTGGGCATAGTTAACTGGGGTTTATGACATGAGCATAGGAAGTGGTTCCTGCAAAGATTAATTGAATTAGTTTATATAACAAGTATATTACATACAATCTAATATGTTATTACCTTCCTTTCCTCTCTGTAAATATCTTCCAACTTCTCTTGTCACAGCCAGATGTTTATTTATTGTGTTGCTTCTAGTTAACTCGATGCCGCTCAATGCATCACAAAAGTCTTATTGAAATTAATAATCAAGGCAGATTACTTTTGATAAAGTGACCCACACATACAGAGCACATTCTTCAGCAATGTAGAAAAGTTTACTTTGCAAACACACGTTCCCAAAATTATTTATTTATTTAGAACTTTGTGACACTGCAAGTTGCAATTCTCCTCCACCCTGCACCCCGTCTCCCTGTGTCACTGATAACAGTTTTAAGAGCTTGGCCATGACGGGGGATAAGTCTTGGTCATCTGTGTAGTTTCACAGACACAGCCTCTAGAACACTGTACCCTACTGTCGTGTTGGAGTATGACAACCTAATCGTGCCGGAGAACATGATCCCGCCATGACGGTCTTGTTCCTCCATCTCCTCACAGTAATCGTTTACTTCTATGTCATTTGCTACTCAGAACTCAAGAAAACAGATTATTTTCTCTATTTGGCTCACATATTTTAGCTCACATTCACCAGAGATTCCATTTTTTTTGTGAGAAAAATACCTATTTGCTTTAAGCCGTTCTAGATTTTGGGGAGTACTGAGCTTTAAATTAGAGATTAGGGAGTAAGATCTTATCTTATCAAAGGCAGCATTTTCTTCTTTCTCTTCAATTTTTAGAACATTCTTTTTCTATGTTTTTATTAATAGATATTAATTATAAAATTGGAGTCAGGGGAAAACAAAACGAGGGTAATGGGATATATGTTGCATGGAAACGTTATAATGAAGCACATTTATTTCTCTCAAATTGTATTTTTCTCAATAGACCAGAAATATAAAGTGATATTTGAGTTTCTGCTCATATTGCAGACAAATTCAATAAAACTAGTTAATATGCCTATCATATCACTAATCAGTCCTTTATGAAGAGAACATCAAAAGATCTATCTCCTAAGGAATTTCTGTATTACTTACATTCTCTTGTTGTTTTTGTTTTTGAAACAAGGTATCCTTACCTCGTCTTAGCTGATCTCTCAAGCTCATTTCTCCTTTCAAGTGTTCTGGGGTCCTCAGAGAGCAAAAGGAGTGGCAGAACCCCAAGAGCTGGAGTTACTGACAGTTGGAAGCCATTTGATGTGAATTCTTAGAGCATCTGTATTGACTCTTTTTAAAATAGAACTACTTTTTTCTTGGCTTCAAGAGCTTGCCAAAGGTCAGGAGACTGGTGGTGAGTTCATTATCCACTGACCTGCATTACATACCTTCAGTGAAATACTTCTGAAGCAATGCCAGCTATTCCAACGGACTATTCTTTAAACTTGTATAGCCTTCGCTTTGTTTTGAAACTTCATCTTAATTGCCTCCCGATCATTATAATAAGCAGTGTGGGGTACGATGTATTGTGTCTACTTCAAAACTGCTGAATAGGTCTTAAACGTTCTCAACAGGATGAATGACAAAGATGTCAGATGATGGAGTGTTGTCATTAGCTCGACTTGGATCACTACAGAGTGTATATACAAATCAAAACATCCCGTTGAATACCAATGTCTCAGTCAGGCTCTCTATTGCTGCGAAGAGACACCATGACCACAGCAACTCTTTGGCATGCGGGCGCATGTGGTGCTGAAGAAGGAGTTGACGCTTCTACATCGTGAAGCATGTAGGAATGTAGGCAGCATAAGGAATTATTACACTAGGACTAGCTTGAGCATCTGAGCCTCAAAACCTGCCCCTCTTCCTCCAACAAAACCACACCTACACCAAAAGGGCCACACCTCCCTACAGGTCTATAGGGACCATTTTCATTCATGCCCCCACAATCAATAAGCATCTAAGGGAAATTCTCAAACACACCCTGTGGTTGGTCTCTCCATCTGGAACAAGGCCATATTACCTGGACTCTCCCAATCACTGAGCTACATGACCACAATTCTCCCGAAAGTTCTCCTTCTCTACGAGGCCACACAAGAGCTGTAGGAATGAGCACACTGCCTTACAGAAGGATATGTCAGCATGTCTAAAATCATTTGATTAAAATAATTTATAATTAATACTATACATTTTTTTAAGATGTCAAATTACTTTCAAGTCCAGAGCACTAAAATATAATTAACCTGGCACATGTGCTTGATGGAATATTATGAAGCAATTAAAATGTTGATTTTTGCAGACTATTGAAAAATTAGTATGCTCTCTTCATTGCTTAAGTGTGACACATGATTGCATGATCAGCATACTTATAAATTAACTCAAAGCTAAGCGTTGTGAAATAAGAAAAAGAAGATGCATCAGAGTTTTAGTGATCGTTTTGAGAGGTGACAAGAGTTTGTCTTTTAAGCTTCCTCTATTTAGCACTGTCTAATGACAAATGAAGCATAATTATATAAAAGAATGCACAAACAGGAAACATGAAATATATTTTCTTTTCAATTCCTATTAATCTTTTTTGTTTCCTTTATGAAAGCATCCTTATCCCATGCAGTGTGGAGTCCCTGGAGCTTCCAGCTGGGCAGAACTCTCTGATGCCTTCTCACTGAGGGTTCCAGGCACCTCACAAGAAGGAGGTTTGTAGGCTTTGCTTGGCATAGCATTGAAGCATGCAGAATGCTGACTAAGCATTGCAATCCGCTGGATTCTATGTGCTATTTCAGTTTGCACACTGATGGCTGTGGAGATGGCTCGGTGGGTAAAGTACTTCCTGTGCAAGCATGAGGGCTGGAGTTTGGATCCCTTAGTACACACATGAATACCAAGTGGGCATGGAGGCCTACCCACAATCCCAGTACAAGGGACACAGAAACAGGGAATCCTTAGAGCTAGCTTGCTAGCTAGACTAGTTAATTACCGAACTCTAGAGTTTAAGTGAAAGACCCTGCTACTTTATATAAGATGGAGAGAGGTCCAGGAAGTCATCCAACATCAATCTCTGGCCTATACAGGCATACATACACATGTGCATGTGCACCTGCTCACACACATATGTACCATACAAGCAGAAACACATACACAATTGCCTAGGTTCTATACGCACTTGCATATACCAAAGGAATGACTACCCCTAAAGTGAATTATGACTGTGACATCAGTACTTCTTTTGAAAGTTCTGATCTGTCATGAGAATGTCCTGCTCTGCATACTGTGACTGTTGTGTGCATATGACCAGTTCCACAATGCCTTTCGAGAGACATGAAAATGTCAGAAGTGAAGACGCCTTTCCAAGGTGGCAGCAGCAGCAAATTAAAATAGGAAAATCAAACAGATACAGACAAGCCCAATGTCATGACCTAAGAGGTTTTGGTACATCACTTTGTGTTTTAAAAGGCTGGGGAGAGTCAGAGAGCTGGATAACAGGATGCATTGGCTCGAGTACAGGAAGGTGCCTCGCTGGTGGGCAGTGTAGAGCGGTAATGCTCTAGAGGGCACCTTTACACGATGTCAGACATCCCTGAGATGTGGATGCCAAGTAACCTCATGGTTTTGTTTCTGCATTCTAATCCCAAAGTAACACTCAGTCAGGAGCACAAAGGATGAGTACCCAGAGGCTTTGCATGGTGGCTGGGACATGAAGACAACCATTGTCCATTGCTATGCGGGTCCAAGCAGAAGCAGATTCATAGGACTTAGTGAACAGCAGTGCTTAAATGTTCATATTGGATGCTTTTCTTGTATGTTAAACAAACCTGCAGAGCTGTACCATATGTTATTGAAGAATGATGTTTCCCCCAGCTCAATAAACCTCTCTGCATATGTATGTGTGTACGTATACATGTACATTCATACATATGCATATATGTATGTATGTATGTATGTATATATACATACAAACACACACATGGACACGCACATGAACACACACACACACACACATATATATATGTGTATATATATATGCTACCATGAAATTTTATTCATGAAATGACAGATTTATATGTTGCCTATAATACAGGTATTATATGATACATGGCTCAGGCCTTATTATTTCTAGCTATTTACTGCTACTGTTGGCTCTGTAATGGTTTCTGTATTTTCCATTCTTAAAAATGCATAACTGTGAACAGGAATCTTTCCACATTTCAAAGCTTCTTTTCCATCTACTTTAGCCTTGCAATGCATGAAAAAGAGGCAAGGAGCCCTCCTCTCTGACAGACCTGTTCTCATTAGGAGTTGACCCTTCATCAGGAAATCCTCCTCTTGTCCCGCTACTGGCAATCACGGGTTCCAAGCATCCTCCTGGCTGTCCTCTGCCATGACTTTGCTCAGTGTTAATGCCCACGCTCAGTTTTCACACTAACCTCTCTTCACCCCAAGGTCATTCATTCTCTACTTGGAAACTGCTTCTTGCCACTTGAACCTGTGGCCCAAATGTCATCTACAATGCAGTGTGGGACCTAATGCCATGGTGAGTTCAATCCTCTTTCTCCATAGATCCTAGGTTTCCATGTACATGATCACTGAAATAGAAGCGTTATGATAAGGTCCTGTCTGTGTGTCAGAAGATGATGTCTACTCTAAGTGAAAGACCTTGCACAGTTTTCACCCATGATGCCACATCAGCTGTGAATTCCTATGTGCAGCTTCCCTGCTGTAGCCAGGAAGCCCTATTTCCTTGTCATCACCTACCACCTCTGGGTCTCACAATCTTTCTACCGCCTGTTCTATAATGATCCCTGAGCCTTAAAAGGAGGGTCTATAATACAATGTCCCATTTAGGTGTGAACAGTCCACAGTCTCCTGTGTACCGTGACCAGCTGGGACGCTCCATATAAATCACCGCCAACTAAAGAAAACCAAATGCTGTCTCTGAGGAGAGCTAAGAGACATACTCATCTATGAGTATAGTGATGAATCAGGACATTCTAACAGTTGAGCTGGGTAGGAGAGGGAGAATCAGTTTTAAGTGCACAGCCCTTGTCAGATGCATCACACTCCAGAGAAAAGCACACACGCAAGAGAATGTGGGCAACACATATCATGCCTGTTGCTGGGTGGGTAAGGAAGTGGGGGTGGATCTAGGAGGAGCTGGGGGGGAAGGAAGGCGTCTGATCAAAGCACGTTGTACATGATTCTCAAAGGACTACTAAAAGTGAGGAAAGCAAATAGAAACAGAGACAATCTTAACACACATGGAATCTCCTTCCCGTGAGCCAGGGTCTGAGGTAAAACACACAGTTTTTCTCTGCTAAAACAGCGGGCACTTGATGCCTGATAAATGTTCGTTCTCATAGTTCACCAGGACCATCTTGAAAACATTTTCAGTGAAAATGAAGCATTTCTTCCTCAGAGCTTCTGTGAAGACCACAGCCTCTTCCTGTATCCCAACTCTCCCGAACCTCCTAAAGCTTTACACATATTCCCCATGTTTTCACACAGGATCTTGCTGTCCGTCCATCACTCTGCTACTGTTCCTTGTATGCTCCCATTTTTCCTCCCAACCTTGCCTCACAGTGCTCTAAAATGCCTCCTTCATATCACTTACCCATGAAACTTCATTTTTGCATTTCTGCCTAAGTGATAACCCAGATGTCCCAGTTGTGGGAGACTCTTTGGCTCCCCACAACCACTTGGCTGTCTTGAAAATATTTGTTATCTCCTCTGTGTGTACTTCTCTATGAATGGCTTTCTTTCACTGGTACATGGTCACCATCGAGCTTCCCGGACTTCCTAGACATATGGCCCTATCAACTGTCAGTTGACCAGGAGGGCGTCGCCTAGCTTTGCAGGGGAGTCTTAGGTGGTCAGTGATTGATGTGCAGGATTGAAAGCAGTGAGGGATCCCCAGGATGCCTGATGAGAAAGATAGCAGCAAAGACAAAAGCGGCCGGGTCTCTGTCGGTTAGGAACCAGGGTAGCGTTTCACTGTCGAACATAAACAACTCCCGAGGACACCAGTATCACGCAAGATCATCCCACCGCCAAGACATAAACAAGAACACTCCACAATCATGTCTGATAGATGACTGAAAGAAAAACAGTATATTTATGTACGTTGGTGACAGCACACCCAAGTGGCCAAATACCACTTTGCTAATGTGAGCTGGTTCTTCTTTGCCCATATCACCTTCTTTCTATACAATACCTTTGTAAATTCCTTGAGGATTTCACACATGCATACCAATTCTACCTTTAGCTGCCTGACTTCTACCTCTCAGATGAAAATGAGGACACCCCATATAGGGTAAGCTTCCTCCTTTCCCCACACCATTTCCAGTACCTGACTTTGACTATTGGTTTGTTTATGGTAGAGACTGGCTGGCGGGCAGCGGTAGTAGTGCTTACTTCAGTCAGATCGTTGTAATGATTTGTTGGATTTGGTTGTTGGCTATCGTGTAGGTTAGATGCAAAGTCTCCTCTCCAAGCTTCTGTGTTAGGCTCCCTTCCTGTGGCACTGTTTTTACAAGGCTGTGGAGCCTCTGTGAAGTACGATCTGGCTAAAGGAAATAGATCACTGGAGGGCGGGCCTTGAGAATTACAACTTGGTACCCCTTCTTGCTGGTTTCTCTCTACTTCCTTATCGATTTAGACATGAACATGCAGCACCCTCATGGCTCCTGCTGCCACAGCCACCAGGCCCTACCGATGGCATGCCCCACCCACTACAATGGACTCTACATTTTAAACCATGAGTCAAGACACATTCTTCCTTATGCTGCATAATGCCAGATGTTTAGTTACAGTAATGAGAAATGGAACCAATGTGCTAATAAAGCAAAAGTCGTAATAACTTTGACATCACTGATGCATTTAAAAAGGTCTGTTTTCAGTAGCCATTTTCTTAACTATGACAAAAATCATATTTTTCCCACCATGGTTAAGGTTAAGCTAAAACCACTCAGAGGTCTTTGCAGGGGATCACAATGAAGCTGGCACCTGTCACTGGTTCCCATGAGCAAAGCAAGTCTACAAAAAAGCCGTTCTATATACATTGATTTTTACTCAACATGTTCTAAAAATACAAGTCCTTCCAAGGAAATAGCTTGTCACACCAAATTTGAGGAACATATAGCCTGAAAAAGGGTTCATGAAGCTAAGAAAAAAATTAATAATGTCGAGTTCCTGGACGTCCTTTAAGAAGCTGACATAGACAACCATGACATCTGGTGTGGGGGACTTCCAGTTGGACTCTGTGCACTCTGAGAGTAGTCAGCCCACTGGAAAGCATGGACGCTTCATTAAAGTAAAACACTTCTAACATACAACTCTCCTTGGGAAAGAGGCATGTTTGAGGGTTCTGGCCCCAGCGAATTGAGTTGTCCAGCTAGTCCGGTAATTTGCCCTCAGAACAAATGTCCTCATCAATGCGACTAGAAATAGCTTTGGGGAATGGGCTGTGGCTGTGGCCCTACGCCAAATGTACAAATGCGGCCTGCTTATATTGACCAAGATACAGGACCCAAGAGGATGAGCTCAGTCCCAGTGCTTTTCATGGGAAGAAGGCTGTATCACCAGTAGCACAGCCCGGATTCTTTATCCTGGCTTTCTGGCTTTTAAACCCACGTCTGTGAATATTACATGGGATGTCTTTGGAAATAATAAGCATTTTTAACACACCTAAGCGTCTAGGTAGATACCAAGATGATTTTGATTCAATTTCAGTAAGAGCATCTCATTTCAAACTCTAAACGATACATAAATAAGGGAAAACTGCTACTACAAACTTTGTGTGAATATCATGTACAATTTGGATGGGAAAGTGAAGGGCAAAAAAGACTATTCTTAAAACTATTACTCTAGACATGAACAAAAAGTTGGGTCAGTTCCTATGGCCATTTATTTAAAGCTATGAGGGCCAGCAAGATGGTTCAGTGGATAAAGGTACCCATTGCCAACTGATGATTAGAGTTCCAAGGACGGCATGGTAAAAGGAGAGAACTGATTCCTGCAAGTTGTCTTCTGATCCACCAGAACACATACTGTCTCCGTCTCCGTCTCCGTCTCCGTCTCCGTCTCCGTCTCCGTCTCCGTCTCCGTCTCCGTCTCCGTCTCCGTCTCCGTCTCCGTCTCCGTCTCCGTCTCCGTCTCCGTCTCCGTCTCCGTCTCCGTCTCCCTCTCCCTCTCCCTCTCCCTCTCCCTCTCCCTCTCCCTCTCCCTCTCCCTCTCCCTTTCCCCCTCCCCTCCACCTCCCCCTCCCCCTCTCCTTTCTCTCTCAAATAAATATAATAGAGTTCCACTTATTAGATAATCTTATCACTGTATTTAATACCATTAAATATGAATTTCCATTTCTAACTGTTAATTACCATTTCTTGCCAGCCCTTGCATGCAGCCCACCACGAAGTGTGCATGTCGGGTAGTGTGTGCTTGGCCAGTGCAGAGAGTCTCCCGTTTCCATGAAAATGAAGGACTTTGCATCTGTGACTTACGGAATAAACCCCATCAAAATAGACACAATTTAAATAACTCGCTCAAGGTCAGCTTGCAGAATAACTAGACAACCACAGCCAACTCTCCTCTGCCACAAGGATCAGAGTCTTGTCATGATGAACAACTAACAAAAAGATGAATTTTAAAAGGTACATATTTTCTCATGAATTTTCAGATGTAGCGGAGGCCAACGCTTGCCACAATAAATAGGCATAGCTTTTCTGCAAGCACCATTTGATTTTTTTTCTTCCTCCTGGCATGCCTTTTCGTCCCCAAGAAGAATATCCAGAAGAAAAACAATCAGGGAAAATATTAGACACACTAAAGTGCTCACAGTCTAATGGAGTTTGTTTCTGTTGGGAAAAATGAAATAAAGCAATTGTATTGACTATATTTTTCTCCGAACTCATTTAAGCCCCTAATGTTTGAGTTATTTTATAGCTGCTTGATAGATCCAACAGTTCTCAGAAGAGGCATTGAGAGCTTCTAGAGTTTAGCAGACGTTTGCACAGCACAGCAAACTGAAGTCTCTCTTGGTGAAAGCTGAAGATGAGCCCAAGGATGCCCTCTCTGCCCGCCTGGAGCCTCATGGCTTCAGGAGTTGACGAGCTGTTTTTAGCTACTATGATTGTGGGTCAGCTTCCTCCTACCCACAATAAATACCTCCATCCTCCCCTTCCCACCAAACTGAATCCTTGCCTGATCTCTGTGGGAAGTTAGGGTGCTTTCTCTGGTATTTCAAGTGAGCGGGAGGAAGTTTGAGTCCATGTGAAGGACAAAGGTCAACTTCAGGTGCTGCTCCTCAAAATATCATCTGCCTGGGGTTTTGAAATGGAGTCTCAATATATTGTACCTTGAAACTCGCTGACTCAGCCCCACTGGCTGGCTAACTTACCTCAGAAATCCGCATCTGTTCCACTTTCCATGGTGGTTACCCATCCTGGCTATTCACATAGGTTCTGTGAATGTAGACTTGAATCCTGCTGCTTGCACTGAGCCATCTCCCCAGCCTTTATCTGGACTCTTTTGCGGGCCTCTTAACCTTACTGAGCTGTAGGCATTCTGGATCCTAGGACTGAATCTCCTTCACCTTGATACATCCAGCAGTGTGATGCTCACCCGGTCCCCTCTGATGGTATGCGCACACAGGCTCCCAAGTAACACTGCAGAGAAATGTCACCCTCATTGTCACCGTGGTAAAGAAATGTGTGGAAAGAGCTGGGGGCCACTATATAAAGTGAAGTTGGTTTGGTGAGCCCCTCCCCAGCCCCATGTTTTCCATTTAGGATGAATTTTGGAGCATCTCCCCAAGTATGGAAATTGCTTTGTTTTTTAAGACTAACCACAGCAAAAGTTAGACTTTTTATAAGGTTTTTGCTTGTTTTGTTTATTTGTTTTCCTGTTGAAAAGGGGCATTGCTAAGTAAGAGAGTGATGTTGGAAGGGAACCTGAGTGTGATATCTCAGGAGTAAAGATAGATGGATGGGTGGATAGACAGACACACAGACACACAGATGACTCCATATCGAAATGAAATTTAGACATTCATGCTTGTTAAGGCCATTTCATAGGCTCACAGAACTTAAAATCTCCATGACAGAACGATAAGATCTTATTCTAAGAACACATTTTTCAGGTGAGGTAAGCAGCAGAAAGCATCATTCCACAGCAAGGGATAAAGCAGAGGACGAATGAAGACTCCAGGTCCCTTCCTCTCAGCACAGCATGTGCCACCGCTGGGCCTTCCGCAGTAGCCTTCCCCAAGCTGAGACCCAGGTCCGTGTGTACCCAGGCAATGAATCTCTGCCCAGGTATCCAGGTATGTGTGTAAGCTATAAAAATTCAAATTCCATGCCCATTTGCTATTTCAAATTAGAGTTCCTCTCTAAGGACTCCACACTCAAAAAAAATTTTTTTTTCCTTTGTGTTTGACTAAGGCACATTTCCCAGATGACAATGTGTGCTTGGGCAGAGCCAGCAATGTTTGCTGGGAAATACATCTCTGCACTCTCCCTTCTGAGAAGACATTTTCCCCCCTCACCCTCAGGGGTGGGCTCTAATCATTTGGAGTATTCTTATGGCATTTTTGGAAAATAATGAAGTAGACGGTATCTTTGCAGTGTGACTTTCTCTGCTCATATTTTTTGATAGCTATCTTTCACAGAATTCGTATTGTAGATGATTAATATCCCTGCTCACAGATTTCCAAATAGGACCTTGATTTCAGAATTAATATTAGGCCTTTGTCTGAGTGACTTACAGGTAAGAATGTAATTCAAAAATATTTTAGGATCCTAAGAGGACATGCTACCTCATACCTATAATCCTGAGAACCACTGTCACTACCTAGTTAGTGAGTTCCAGGCTAACCCACACTTTGGAGTAAGGCCCTATATTGAAACAAAGCAAAACAAAGGATTGGGTTTTTCCCTTAATTTTGGATATGTATTAATGCTACTTTTGGTGAATAATTTGACAGGAGGCATCGCTTGCTCATCTTGCAAATACAAGTCAAGTTCTTGAGAGTGATACTATTCAGACTTGAATGTATACAGGCATTAACCTAGACCTACGGCTGAAATAGAAATCCTCCGGGTCTCTGGAGATGGCTCATTAACTATGCAAGTACATGGAGCTCAGATCTCTAGACTCATGAGAATCTGGTGTGTTGTGGTGGCCTATCTGCAATACCAGCCTTAGAGGGGAGATACAGGGGATCTCCAGAGCAAGCTAGCTAGTGAGACTAGCCACATCTGCAGTCTCTAGATTTGAAAGAGACCATTCGTCACAGAGAAAGGTGGAAGAAGAAAGGGACATGAGTAGTGACATACACCACGACCTCATGTCTCCATATACACACAGACATACTTATACCCACTCATGTCCAAAAAACATGTATATATGCACAACACACACATATACACAGAGAGAAAGAGAGAGAGAGAGAAAGAGAGAGAGAGAGAGAGAGAGAGAGAGAGAGAGAGAGAGAGAGCACAAAAATGGAGAAATGGCATAGTCCCTAATGTCCTGGATTTCCGATAGAAAGAATGTTACTGTGAGTACCAAAGCTGTAGAACTAGAACTATTCTACTCAAGCTTGGCAAGACCACAAAACCTCATGCAGAGGACTTGTTCTAACCGTGTCCCTGAATGCCTCTCCTCAGAACTTTTTGGGGCTCAGGTAGAATGTTACATTCTGCATCTCAAAAAGCTCACATAACACTGTGTTAGTAAATAAGAACTTGAGTCATGGTTCTAGTTGCCTTTCTGCTGCTGTGATAAAGCACTGACGAATGACAACTTAGGGAAGGAGAGAGTTTTCTTTGCCTTCAACTTCCAGGTTACTAGTCATCACTGAGGGAAGTCATAGCTAGAACTTTATAAACAGAAAACATGGATGAACACTGCTATGAGACTCATCTACAGATCCATGCTTTGTTAGCTTTCTTACATAGCCCAAGACCACCTGTCTAAGGAATGGTGCCACCCGAGGTGGACTGAGCTCCTCTTCTACAACAATTCCCACGACTCACGGGTCAATGTAATCTGAGCAATTCCTGAATCAAGGCTTTCCTTTTGGGCAAGTCTAAGCTGTGTCAAGCTGAAAGTTCAAGCTGACTAGAGAGGTTATGTAAAACATACTGGGTAAATCATGAAAAACCAGCCTGGAAAACCAGTCCATGATACATCAAGATACTTTGAGCTTTAAGTGCATTTTGTATTAAACTTTTACATACTTTAGAACACTAGAAATAGCCAACTCGGGCACAAATTAGAAATATTGCCCCTGATGGAAAATACTTGAGAGTGGGCTAGCTTTCCTGATGGAAAAGAGTAAGAAGAGAAAGGAGACAAAGCTTGGGTCTTCCAGTGTTGGAAATACTTGCCACGCTTGCCTCTCTGTCACCTGCAAGGGGCCAGTGGGGGAATCCTTACCTTTTTGCCATCTGATTACAATCCATAGACAAAAGTAATTAAGAGAAATTAAGATTAAAAATCAATTTGCCAAACATCAATAAGGCAATGTTTCAGAGGCAGTTGGGAAAATTCAAATCAACAAGAACCAAGAGTCAGAATGGAATAAATGTCCCAGGTGCTTTGGAATGAAAGGAACAGGGACAATCTTAAGGAACTTATTGTCGAGCCCCACCCCAGGATGTCTCTTTGGAATATTCTCTGTAGGGCAGAGGAGAAGGCACAGTGCTTGCTTAAAACAAGCAAAGGGATGTCTGTCTGTCTGTCTGTCCATCTGTCTGTCTGTCTGTCTGTCTGTCTCTCTCTCTCTCTCTCTCTCTCTCTCTCTCTCTCTCTCTCTCTCTGTGTGTGTGTGTGTGTGTGTGTGTGTGTGTGTGTGTGCCTGCCAGAGATATAGTGTAATACAGATACAGAGATAGAGTATGAACCTGCAGCTCCTGACCAGAGCCCCTGGCTGTGGAAACTTAATGAGCCAAGGAACACTGCGTGCCTCTCAGAAGCAATCGCATACAGGCATGAGGCTAAGAGAAAGGGAAGAGTCCACAGAAGGATATAGTACAGACTGGTGTTCAGAGTAGACAAATCTATAAAGGCCTCCAGTAGAAAGATTAGCTCTAATAGGCAAGTTAAGACAGCTGTGCAAACACAGAGGCGTATGCCAGCAGCAAACCACTGAATTGAGAATAGGACCCCCGTTGAAGGAATCAGAGAAAGAACTGGAAGAGCTTGAAGGGGCTCGAGACCCCATATGTACAACAATGCCAAGCACCAGAGCTTCCAGGGACTAAGCTACTACCTAAAGACTATACATGGACTGACCCTGGACTCTGACCTCATAGGAAGCAATGAATATCCTAGTAAGAGCACCAGTGGAAGGGGAAGCCCTGGGTCCTGCTAAGACTGAACCCCCAGTGAACTAGATTGTTGGGGGGAGGGTGGCAAGGGGGGGAGGATGGGGAGAGGAACACCCATAAAGAAGGGGAGAGGGGAAGGGGATGTTTGCCCGGAAACCGGGAAAGGGAATAACACTCGAAATGTATATAAGAAATACTCAAGTTAATAAAAAAAAAAAAGACAGCTGTGAGCAGTTCTCGGTGGGGCTGGAGAGGCGGCTAAGCAGTTAAGGGGGCTCCTTTTTTCTTCCAGAGGACACAAGTTCAGTTCCCAGAGCCCACACTGGGCAATGGGAGCAGATGCAGAGAGCCATTGCCAAACATTAGGTGGAGTTCGAGGACCCCACAGAAGAAGGAAGGTATAGTATTTTAGGAGCTAAAGAGGTCAAGGACACTGGGAGAACACAGCCCACAGAATCAACTAAGCAGGCCTCACAGGGGCTCACAGAGACTGAACAGGAAATTATTGAGCCTGCATCAATCAGCACTGGGTCCTCTGCATACATTTTATGGTTGGAGATTTTGTAGGACCCCTAACAATGGCAACAGAGGTGTCTCTGACTCCTACGCCTACTCTTGGGACACTTTCCCTTCTACTATGTTGCCTCATCCAACCTTGATAGGAGGGGATGTCCCCAGTCTTACTGCATCAGGTTACCTGTTTGGTTGCTATCCCTGGGAGGCCTGCTCTTTTCTGAAGGGAAATGAGGAGGGGGAGGATCTGGGGAGTGGTGACTGGGAGGAGTGGAAGGAGGGAAACTGTGGTCAGGATATATTATATGAGAAAAGAATAACTTTTCAAAAAACTGTATCTCTAGTGCTAGATGGTTTGATGCCCACTTCTGCTCTCAATAGGCAACACACACATACACACACACACCACATACACACACACACACACACACCACATACACACATACCACATACACACACACACCACATACACACATACCACATACACACATACCACATACATACACACATACCACACACACATAGATACATACCATATCTACACACACCACACATACATATAAACACACCACACACACAGACACATATCATACTTACACACACACACCACACCACACCACACACATACACACATACACAAAGACCTTGCACATACATACATACCATACACTACATACACATATACACACACCACACACATCACACACAACACACACAAACACGCACACATCACACATACACACATATAAACACCCCACACATACCCACAAAGGAAACAAGAAGCTCTCGATACTCCCAGATGTGCCTTGCTGAGTGCCAGTGTCCAGCCCTTTGCAGGCTTCTCTAACAATTTCTCCCGTCTCCCAGAGAGGAAAGATAAGCATTTATAGACCCCTTGTAATGGCTTTCCAAAGGTTGTAGGTAAGTCCCCTACTGTACTGCCCTTCAAGAAGACATCATTGACGTATATAAGTATAGTTCTTCTAGAATTGTCCAACAGAACTGAGCTCCAGTTGTCCCCCCATTTCCATCTGTTTCCCTTCACTTTCTCTTCTGAAGTGTTTTTACAATCAAACATCATGAACTTGAATTCAAATCCTTGCCTGGTTTCTGCTTCCATTGGAGGCAAAGTAAAATACACAGGTTGGGCGTGAGATAAGAGAAGGGATATCTAAGCACAGATGGGGTCGTCATGCTGACGTCAGGAAAGCAGCAGTAGTAGTACAGTTGAAGCTTTGAAGCTCTGGATAAGAAAAAAGCCAC
The DNA here is from genome assembly GCF_021556685.1 of Rattus norvegicus. Classification (NCBI taxonomy): domain Eukaryota; kingdom Metazoa; phylum Chordata; class Mammalia; order Rodentia; family Muridae; genus Rattus; species Rattus norvegicus. Next base: position 55,834,724 of record NC_141552.1, on the reverse strand, counting down.
AATCAATACTGCAGAATAAATACCTAATGTTGGCTTCAGTTGTAAACACAAATACCACACCCACACACAATGAGGAGTCTCCAGGGGATATGTGGTGTGTGTGTGTGTCCGTGTGTGTGTGTGTGTGCACGAGTGTGCGTGTGTGTGTGTGCACGAGTGTGCGTGTGTCCGTGTGTGTGTGTGCACGAGTGTGCGTGTGTGTGCACGAGTGTGCGTGTGTGTGTGTGCACGAGTGTTCGTGTGTCCGTGTGTGTGTGTGTGTGTGTGCATATACATGCACATGCATGCACACAGGAGTGCGGATATGTCAGCTGTCTGTGTTGTCTTATTCTCACAGTTTACAATTACCCAAGAAAGCATTCTCTGCTCATTTAATTGCATACGAATTTCCTAACATTTAAGTCTATTATCTATCAACGTCCTCTCTTTCATTCCTTCAGTGACAACATTTTTTTTTGCCCCAATACATTATTGCTTGGGCTTATAACACATATGTAATGTTCCGAATACACATAGAACATGCTGTTTTTTATTTAGCTCGCAGGCACACATGTCATACACAATGTTATCAATATCCATGTGAAATACTTCCCAGTGTAAGGTTATTTCCCATCGGTTTCTAAACTTGCTGTAAAAGCACAGGACAACTGAGGCAACACAAGGTGAGGAACAAAATGAATGGATCTACACTGGAGGCAGGAGATTTGTAGACTTGGACTAGGACTCAAGTCCTTGGCAAAGTTTCTGTTAGTTTAAGAGAAAATTTTAAATCCTGTAAAAATATCTCAAGCCTCTCTTGGCCAAGAAGGACAAGAAGTAAATAGATCAAGATTTGCCTAGGAGCGAAGTGGCGTTACTACACACAAGGTCTCGCTGCAACACAGTATTTCCCAGGAGGTCAGAGATACCACCCAGGTGTTCTCCACATCTCTGTCATTCTCTTCATCGGCTTCGACCCATGCAACCAATGGTGAGCCCAGTGTACACTTCTTACAGTTTCAGAGCCACTTCACCACGAAGCAGGCAGGAAAGAATGGAATTCTGGTTTGCCGAGGAAAGTTCTTTTGTTTTCCATTTTGATTATTAAACCGGCATTTGAAGAAATGCTGACTTGGAGGAGAGTGAATCCCTAACCATTCACGGGGCCACTGCCTTTCCGAGAATGGGCAAAACGAACAGCAGTGTTGGGATGAACTCTCTGGGTAAATGTCTCAGTAACTTCCCGACACCAAACACGCTGATTTAGCTAAAGCTATAGAGTGGGAACTTGGAAAGTAATTGCTATCCACTACCATTCAAAGGGAAATTTATTTTATATATCCACTCAGATACTGACTGGTAGTAAAATGCCAAGGCCCTTTACTATGGCAGACATCTGTTAATGACGACTAGAAATGCAATTTTGAGTTTTAGGAAAATTAACATACATTTTAAAATCATTCTTAATAGTCTAGAAATTCAGGGCAAAGGGCACAGACCTAACCCTCCCTGTGAATGCAGTTTTAGCAGAAAGAAGTGATTAAATTTGAAGGTGATGAATGCATTCTCATAGCTGTTTGCTACCCAATGCACGTCCGAATCAAAATGTCACATGATACTTCATGAATATGTTCAGATACTATATGCCAATCATAAAAAATGTAAGTAAAATAATGATTAAGAAAACAGTAGCATGTCCAAGGGCACTTGCTCTGTATTTACTGAGTGCAGCCTACATCCGAGGCAGAGTGTGTCCACTCCAGACACCCTTATTTCATTCCCAAGACAGCACAGTCAACTGTGTCTAAACCACCATTAAATCATGTCGGCTGACAAAATGCAATCAAGATCGTGTCTGTGCTCAATGGTTTTTTTAAAACAACATTAATTTTCATTACTTCATTGCTAGATTATTTCATGAACATTAATTCCAAAGTTTCAGGAGGTAGTTTTCTTTCTTTTAGTGCCATAAAATTGATCCCGCTCTATTTTGTCACCAAGTCCGATGATTAAACTTTTAGAAATATAAAAATATTACTTACGGTGTGATTTATAAATGCATAAAATACTAATTTATCTCACACTGGAAAACAACAAAACGGTGAGATAAAAAAAATCAATTATTTTGGTCCTGAGGCGAAATATACTACTGGTTCCAAAGGATGTACCACGTCAATCAATCAGCTTTACGAGCAGCTGCCAAATTATACAATGCGATTTGAAGACTGGAGCATCTCTTGAGATTCCCATCCCATTCCTCATGACGTTTGATGTTGACACATAACACTCATTGTTGGATATCTTAATGGATTTCAAAATTTGTGGCACCACTTATCGGACCACAAATTTCAGGCACCAGGCATTGTTTTCTATAACCTCAATGTGCCTTTCCTTGATTACCAAAACTCTCCGGTTTCAGACAGCAGAAGTGAAATTTAACTCGTGGTTTTATAGGCAAAATCTCTAGGTCACAGGTCAGACAGAATCCATAGATGAGGCCAGGTAGATGGCTCACGTGGTGAAGTGACCGCCTTGCATGTATGAGGACTCAAGTTTGGATTCCCAGCAACCACATAATTCAGGAACAGAGGCTTCCCTCTGTAATCCCAGTGCTGGGCATGGGCACAGGTGGATCCCGTAGTTCATTGGCGAGCCAGCCTAGCCAATTAGAAAATGCAAGATCAATAACAGATGGTGTCTCGGCAATTATGATGAAGTCTTTCAGAGGAAGATACCTAAAATCAATCTCTGACCTCCACATCCTTCGGAGCACATGTGCATACACACACATACATAAATACGTACCAGAAAAAAAAAAGATAAAACCAAGACGTCATCAGGATACAATTCTTCTGAAGATTCCACAGGATGTCCATTTCCTTGCATGTCTTAGCAGCAGAGGTCAGAGAGATTCATGGACTCCTGGCCTCGTCCTAGCAGAATATGCAAGCTTTCTCAGCCCCATATCTCTGCTCCACATCTCTTTCACATTCTTGGCCCATCTTCCAAACACGAGGTCCACTTGCATAATCTAGAGAACACTTCTGCGCCGACACTGACTGGTTATCAACCTATATTCCACCTGCAGATTCTCTTTCCCCTCATCCATGCACGATGCCTTACTCACAGATCGCAATATCAAGGATGTAAGCATCTTTATCATAATGGGGTATTCGTTGCTAATGGCGCACGTTCATTTATTATGTCCAAAGATTTCCTAGGTTTATTATATTCCCAGTGCCAAGTCAGACTCTAAAAATAAGCCCAATCTAGAAAAACCATGCTCATCTTTCAGGGCTTGCATTTAAAATTTTAGCTCCGCTAACTTCAGACTGAAAAAAAAATAAAAGGAAGAAAAAGAAAGAAAAAAGGAAAGGCATCTATCTTTAAGGAGACACGACATAGTTTCCAAGGCCTGAGACTGGTTCCCTAAATCTCTTAATTGATTACAAAAGTTTTGGGAAGAATAAAGAAAAGCTAGAGACGAATACAGTACTTTTTAGGCAAACAGAAAATTACAGTTAATCTTTGTTGTACACAGATTCTGTGTTTGTGAATTCACCTACCAGCTACGATCTATTTGTAAGGCCCAGAATCAACGTTCAGGATATTTTTTTGGTCTTTATGGGGGTGCCCCCAAACAGTGGAAATCAGGCAGTTGTCCTGGGTAACAGTGGTGGCCAGCCAGTATTTAATAACCGGTTGTTTACAAAGATGTAAACCCATAGTATCAGACGGAAGGATGATTAGCATTGCCCAGCACATAGCCGGAACAAGTAGAGCGAGCATCGAGGTACCAACAAAACACATTATAAAAATGCACCGGGATATGACAAACATGAGTTTTTAAAAATGCATAAAGCTGCCCACACGTAGGCTGTTTCAAACTTTATAAGTTGCACCTGCCAGGTGTCAGAATAATGAATATGAATCTATGTAGGATATTTACGGTGCCAGGTCATTTTATGTGGGAGCTGCCTGAGGCTGACTGTTAATGATTGATTTTTAAAAACTTTAAGCGCACACTTCAAATGTCACTCGGGCTCTGAAAGGTACGCTCCCCCTTTTATTTTCTATGCGTAATTCATTTCAGGTATCTGGTACGTAGCGGTGACTACGCATCGAGATGCTGGCAATTTGTAAAGATTAAAAAGCGAACGTAATGCCTTATTTGGAAAACCGTCGTCATGCATGCCACTGAATGTGTGTGCTCAAGCTAGAACGAAGGTCAGTGACATGTTTCTGATGTGCAGACTCACAATTGGAGCATGTCTAATATGTTCTCTTCAGAACGCTCTTCCAGAGCGTCCTCCAAGAGAAGTGAGGAGTTCCCTTGCTAAGGCGAGTACCAGAGAGGTTAACCTCTCTCTCTCTCTTTCTCTCTCTCTCTCTCTCTCTCTCTCTCTCTCTCTCTCTCTCTCTCTCTCTCTCTCTCGTCCCTTGAGATGTTTTATAATATAGACAAAATATAAATACACGAATAGCAAAATATATAAATTGCTTAGATATTTCCTGGAAAAAAAGCCAAACAATTCAGCCACTTAAAAAATGATCAGTATACAAAATATAATTAAAAGAGAGTCTCAGCCATCTGCTATCCTTTGTCTGTAGCTCCATGTAAGATTTTCAATTTGATATTAGTTTATAACCTAGAGCAGATATCTAATTCTTCTAGGAACTAATCTTCATATTTTCTGACCATGTGTTTGGGTTTTTTTAAATTTTTATTGGTTATTTCATTTATTTACATTTCAAATGTTATCTCCCTGGTTTCCCCTCCACAAACCCCCATCCCACCTCATACCCCATGCTTCTATGAGGGTGCTCACACACCCACCCACCCACCCACCCACCCACTCGCACCTCACTGCCCTAGCATTCCCCTATGCTGGGGCATCAAGCCTTCACAGGACCAAGGACCTCCCCTCCCATTGATGCCAGATAAGACCATCCTCTGCTACATAAGCAGCTGAAGCCATGGGTCCCTCCATGTGTATTCTTTGGTTAGTGGTTGAGTCCCTGGGATGGGAGCTCTGGGGTATCTAGTTGGTTGATATTGTTGTTCTTCCCATGGGGTTGCAACTCCCTCAGCTCCTTTACTCTTTCCCCTAACTCCTCCATTGGGGTTCCTGTGCTAAATCCAATAATTGGCTGCAACCATCTTTGTTTGTATCAGTAAGGCTCTGGCAGAGGTTCTTAGGAAACAGCTATATCAGGCTTCTGTCAGCAAGCACTTCTTGGCATCAGCAATAGTGACAGGGTTGATGGCTGCATATGGGATGATCTCCAGGTAGGGAAACCTCTGGATGGCTTTTCCTTCAGTCTCTGCTCCACTCTTTGTCCCTGTGTTTCCTTTAGACAGGAGCAATTCTGGGTTAAAATTTTTGAGAAGAGAATGTGATTTGCAGGCAAATGGATGGAACTAGAAAATATCATCCTGAGTGAAGGAACCCAATCACAAAAGAACTCACTGATAATTGGATATTAGGGAAAAAGGGCCAGAAAACCCATGATATGGCTTGCAGACCATATAAAGCTCAAGAAGAAGGGAGACCAAAGTGTGGATACTTGAGTCCTACTTAGAAGGGGAAACAAGGGTTGGGGATTTAGCTCAGTGGTAGAGCGCTTGCCTAGGAAGCGCAAGGCCCTGGGTTCGGTCCCCAGCTCCGAAAAAAAGAACCAAAAAAAAAAAAAAAAAAAGAAGGGGAAACAAAATAATCGTGGGAGGTAGATGGTGGGAGGGACTTGGGAGGATCAGAGGAGGGGGAGAAGAAAAAGGGGGTAGGATCGGGTGTGGGAGGAGACGGGGGAGATGTACAGAGGGTCAGGAAATTGAACGGTGATGTACAGGAGGAGGGGGTGTGGAACAGAGCATAGCCAACCAAAGTCCCAGACGCCAGGAGAGCAAGAGGCTCCCAGGAGCCAACTGGATGATGTTAGCTGAGATACCTGACAAAGCGGAGAGAGAACCTGTAGACCATATCCAGAGGTTAGGCACAACTCCGGGTTGAGGGAGGTGAACCTCCTCATCAGAGCCTCTCCACCCTACTGCCTCCAGGTATGGGGAACATGTCAAACCAATCAGCCATAAACCAAACCATGTTACCTATGGAGTCGGGCATCACTTATGTCTGGCAAAAGCATAAGAAGCTACTGTCATTTCTCTCATTGTCCCCAATTCTATTTTACCGGTATAAAAATGTCTTCTTTCTTTCTTAGTCCCAAAAACCTTCGTCTCCCTATAGCGCATCAATGCCAACCTGAGTGTGGCTTTGCAGCGTGGGCTGGTCCCTGCCTTGCATCTGGACAAGCCATCTCCTTCCCTCATTTCACACAAATCAATACTTTCCTTCCACTTGGTCCTCGTGGTGCTCATTAATGTCCACCTCAACTTACGGCAAGTAAAACTGCATGGTGTCAGATTGGGAATTTTAGTGACTAAAAAATTTCAGGAGGAGAAAAAAAATTGTAGCTGCCACCCAATGTTTATCGCGGGTATTTATAACTGTATAGTAAGCAGGGAGGAAGAGTAAGAAACACTCCTATACCCAGTTTCCAAGACTGATGAACCACATTATTTCACTTATACCCCTATTCCAACTTACTCTGTTACCTTTTCTAATAGATTAGGTTAAATTCAACAGCAGACATCACGTAATTCCATTCAGAAATTTCTCTGGATATATACTTAAAGCCTAGGGATTTCTCTTTGGGCAAAAGCACAACTTCCTCATAGCAACTAAAGCTTGATACTGTCTTGGTAGCATCATTATCATGCCACTTGGTTTAGTCCGCTCCCCAAAGTGGGTGCGCTGCGCATGTGTGAAAATGTTGGCACTCTTATTCAAATTAGGAGAGCAAAAGTTTCCAAGGTCAGTGGGATGGAGAGACGGCTCAGAGACTAAGAACACTAGCTGCTCCTGCAGTGGACCAGGGTTCAGCTCACAGCACCCTAATAACAGCTCACACTCATCAATAACTCCAGCACCAGGGGCTCAGACACCTTCTTGTGAAAAGGCGCATATACAGGCAGGAGAAACAACTCTCCACATTAAATAATAAACAAGCAACTGTTTTAAAACGAATGATGAAAATGTTTTCTTGGTCTTGACTCCATTCACTTAAAAGTTGTAAGCAAGGATGTAAACACATATGGAAAGCCTCTGCAATGTATTTCCTCTGCCATTACCAGCAACAGGCGTTCTCCTTTCAAAACCATCCTTAAAGCTTCTCGGGGAAGAACTGTACATCCCCGAGTCTCTCCTCCTCAGGAGACTTAAAGATATGCCAGTTGCCTCTATATCCATGTCCCCAGAGACGCCCAAATTTTACGGAATATCAGCTCACCAAAACTGAACATTTCATCTACTAGAGGTTCAGCTTATCTGATGAAATATTTTCAGAGAAAAAAATATGAGCATATCGATAAGTTGCTGCAAAAAAAAAGTTTTATGGAAAAGTAATTGTGTCAAATAGAATGGGAAATAGAGAAAAGAGGTTGCACAGCACAGAATGAAGCTTAATAAAGTTGTAGATCATAGCTAGGATGCTAACTAATAGAAATAGAACCCAAGGGCATTGACTGAGGAGAAGATGACACATGGAGCAACTGGGTCCATGACAGCTGTCATTTTTCCTTAACGTCCTTAGGTTAACGCTTGTGTTACGGGAGAAGTATCCTATCACATGACTCTCTGAGCTCATACTGCCAACTTTGGCTACTGCTGACACCGTCACCACCTTTAAATATGGATGGGTGGTTCAAGTTTACAACGCTGTGTTCCAAGTGCCTCCTACATAAGAACAGAGCTCTTCAGTTCTGTGACAGTACCCTTTCTCTCTCCTTATAATAGTTGACGCGTCTTTTCAAGAGGGAAAAGATCCTTCTGATCATAGTCAATGGTTACACTTCGCTTGATTTTGCTGACGTGATTATGAAAGTTTTAAAAATGGGAAAACCATGAAAAATACAGAAATCAAAATGCATTTGCTGTTTCCCTTTTGAGCACAACAATAATTTCAAACTAATCTTGGAATTTGAGAAACGGTATGGAAACATGGTTTCAATATTCTTTCCATTAATATACTGAGGCTAATTGTGTGTGCTTATAAATATATACATCTTGTACATTCATATCAGAAATAGAACTCCCTTGTCAGGCATAAGTATCTGTCACCATCTTCAACCAAACTCAATATTTGTATTAGAGTATGAAAAGCCTCTAGTTATCATACCATTAAAAATAAAATAATTTATAATATAAATCACCAGTTCTAAGTACACTGGGCCATTTTTTAATTTTTATGGTAATTTCCTATAAATGTACAATGCATTTTGATCATACATCTCCTCTCCAATTCTTCTCTCTTCACCACATGTCCTTCTTAAATTCATATCCTGTTCTTTATTTTATTGCTACACACACACATACATACACACACACACACACACACATACACACACACACTCACTTGCACATGGACATTGTCATGGGCATCAGGGCATTTTCAACACATTTTCCAACCTAGTTAATGGACTGGTGGCATTTTGAGAAATGGAGATAGACTCGAGTCTCCCTTGATAAAAATACATTTCTCAAAAAAAATATACAGAACCTTCACTTCACACTGTGGCTTCCTATATCAAACATTTTGGTGACTGTCACTGCACAAGGCAGACAAATGGACTCCTTGTCAAAGGCTCCTCATGCCGAGGTCATCAGAATGCAGGCCATTATCTTTTCAAATCTAAAACTATGCCTAGAGAAATCCTTCACATATCATTAACTCAAGCAGAGAACAGAAAGCCAAAGTAATACACGTGTGTGAGTCAATTTACAGAAAAAATGAGAACCATTGTCCTGGTCAGAAGCAGCTAAGAACAGTCGGAAGTGATTGAGACCGACTGGTGCACACTATGACTAAATAAGAAGCAGAAAGTAGAAATCCAGTCAAAAGACAGTGTCCCAGTTGAGCTAATCAGCAGTTTCCATCCGGAGGCAAAGAATGATTAGTGGATGGGTCTCAAGAGAATGACAAAAGTGCTTTGGAGTAACTTGGATAGGAGTTTTCGCTACAACATACGAAGAGGGAGGCAGTGGTAGACATCAGTGGGATATTCTTGGATTGACTCAAACCAAGAAGGCAAGAAAAAGGACAAAAGGATAAAATCAACATCAGCACCCAAGAACTTTCAAATTTTTGATGGAATAGACAAAGGCATGAGGACCAGAGTAAGTTCTCTAAACTATGATGGTTAATGTGGTCTTTGGGAGCTACTGCTAAACTCCTTCCCTTTGAGGATGTGATGGGGAAACTTCCCTGGGAGGTCCGCTTATAAGAGTGAGGACCCCCTAATGTCTTTCCCCATGTTTCTCAATGTTCTAGGGATTGCAATGGCTTGTTAGCAGCCAAGAAGTAGGGCTCACAGTCATGTAGATTGGGTTAAGACTTACAGAAGGGTCCAGGTAAAAGGCATGTGACAAGTGTGTATCTTAAAGATGGGGGAACCTTAAAGGATATAAAGAACCAGAACCCCTGAGATTACAGATGAGGGAAGTGAGGTCCAATCACATTAGGAATTGTCAATGTCACAAACCAGAGTCTAGGGAGTACTACTCAGTGGGTAAAGTGCTGGTATGAGATCCTGGAACCAGTTGCTGAAATCATATGAAATAAAGCCTAGAGTGCAGGTATGCTCCAATCCCACTTAGAAGGGGAAAGAAAATAATCACAGGAGGGGGGAACTCTGGATGTGAGAGGGAAGGGGAAGGAAGGGGGAACAGGATCAGGTGGGGGTGGGGGCAGGAGAGGGCCAAGAGAATGAATAAAAATAAGCAACCTCGGGGTATGGGGGGTGTGAAGACACTCTAGAAAGTACCAGAGACCTAGGAGGTAAGAGACTGAAGGAAAGGTGGTCCAATGATTGGCCCAACTTGAGATACATCTCACAGTGGGGCAGGGGCACCAAAGCCTGACACTACTACTGATGTTATGATGTATTTACAGACAGGAGCCTGGTTAGGCTGTCCACTGAGAGACCCTAACAGCAGCTGACTATAACAGAGACAGATATACCCAACCATTGGACTGAAGCCAGGAACCCCAGTAGATCCATTAAGGGAAGAACTGAAGAAGCTGAAGGAGAAAGTGAACTAATAGGAAGACCCCAGGGAGCTCCCAGAGACCGAGCCACCAACCAGGAGCATAGAGGGGCTGATCTGAGGCCTCTGGCACATGTATAGCAGAGGTTTGCCTGGTCTGGACTCAGTGGGAGAAGTTGGAGACTTGAAGCTCCAGGGAAGGGGGAGACCTGGTGGTGAGGAGCACCCTCTCAGAGGCAAGGAGAGGAGGAATGGATACAGAACTGTGGGAGGGAGGGCAGAGAATGGAAAGGAAGGAAGGAAAGAAGGAAGGAAGGAAGGAAGGAAGGAAGGAAGGAAGGAAGGAAGGAAGGAAGGAAGGGAAGGGAAGGGAAGGGAAGGAAGGAAGAAGGAAGGAAGGAAGGAAGGAAGGAAAAGAAGAAGGAAGGAAGGAAAGGAAGGAAGAAGGAAGGAAGAAGGAAGGAAGGAAAGGAAGAAGGAAGAAAGAAGGAAGGAAGAAGGAAGGAAGGAAAGGAAGAAGGAAGGAAGAAGGAAGGAAGGAAAGGAAGAAGGAAGGAAGAAGGAAGGAAGGAAGGAAGGAAGGGAGGGAAGGGAAGGAAGAAGGAAGGAAGGGAAGGAAGGAAGGAAGAAGGAAGGAAGGAAAGGAAGAAGGAAGGAAGAAGGAAGGAAGGAAAGGAAGAAGGAAGGAAGGAGGAAGGAAGGGAAGGAAGGAAGAAGGAAGGAAGGAGGAAGGAAGGAAGGAAGGGAAGGAAAGAAAGGAAGAAGGAAGGAAGGAAGGAAGAAGGAAGGAAGGAAGGAAGGGAAGGAAGGAAGGAAGGAAGGAAGGAAGGGAAGGAAAGAAGAAGGAAGGAAGGAAGGAAGGAAGAAGGAAGGAAAGAGGAAGGAAGGAAGGGAAGGAAAGAAAGGAAGGAAGGAAGGAAGGAAGGAAAGGAAGGAAGGGAAGGAAAGAGGAAGGAAGGAAGGAAGGAAGGAAGGAAGGAAGGAAGGAAGGAGGAAGGAAGGAAGGAAGGAAGGAAAGGAAGGAAGGAAGGAAGGAAGGAAGGAGGAAGGAAGGAAAGAAAGCAAACAAGCTCTGGATCTGAGTCCTTGTTGGTGTGGATAGGGTTTTGTTGATCTAGTTTGTACCAGTTACTAGTTGGTAACCACTGGAGGTGCTTAAAACCTGGGAACTTCAGCTTCCCCTATAAGATGGAAATAATGGGATAGTACTCCCCAGACAGGTTTGTGTGAGATCCCAAGCAAAGGGAATCCATCTTGTGTGAGATGCAGATTAACTCAAGTTTGCTAACTTCCTCACGTGGTCCATTTCCATGGACTCAGTATTTTAATGGGCTATCTGTCTATTACCGATATTTTTCCTGTTAGTCTTAATGACAATAAACCAAAGAAATAAAGAATGAGAGAAAAATCATCTCCCTTTTTGATGAATAGTTGCAACAAGTTCTACCCATCCATATACTCCAGACGAAGTCCCAGCCTCACATTTGTATTCATTTCAATTCGCTGCAGAAATACCCTTAGAGATGGCCCCTGCCTACAGCACCCTGACCCAGCCACCATCTAACTCCTCATAATGGCCAATCTCCATTGTCAGATTGATGGGGTTTAGAATCACCATGGAAACACTCCTCCAGGCACTTCTCTGAGGCAGTGCATAGGGTAGGTTAAGGGAGGTAGTAAGAGCCATCTTAATGGGTGGTGCCATTCATTCCATTGGCTGGTATTCTGGGACGAATAAAATACAGAAACCATACTGAGTACCAGAATTTATCTCTCCGAGCTTCCTGACTATAGATGCAATGTGACTACCTGCCTTTCGTCCCTGTCACCATTCCTTCTCTCACCATATGGACTGTACCCTCAGACAGTGAGCCACAATAAACCTTTTCCTAGCTAAGTTACTCTTGTGCGATAGCTTGTCATAGCAATGAGAAAACAAACGAATACACCCCTCTTCAAAATGTCCTTGTCCACACCTGAGATCATTGCCTGTAATGGCGTCATCTTTGAACTTGTAAATGTTTCAGGCAGCCCACTTGATCTGTGTAACTGCCTCAAATCATGTGTGTTTTTCAGCATCATTCACTCGACTCTCCCCCTGGTGCCTCTGTCTTTGTAATAGTTGTGTTACACATCATCCTGGCTAGGCCATCGTGCCCAAATATTAAGTCGAATATCTGCAGAAGTGTGTATTATTTTAATGCTAGAGATGATCATTTAAATCAGTAGGCCGTGGATAAAGCAAACTGGCATTTAATGAGTGGATGGGCCTCTTCTAAGCAGATGAACTCCCAAATGGAAACTAAGTGTGACCCATTTAGAAAAGGGAAGAATTATGCATCAGAGTGCTGGTAATCTAGAATGGCAACCCTACCCTGGATGCTGGATTCTACCCCGTTAGTCAGTCTACAGATTCTAGGCTAACCAAGCTTCTATGATTAGATGAAGCATGCCCCTTTAAAATTTTTTCTTTTCTTTTTTTCGGAGCTGGGGACCGAACCCAGGACCTTGCGCTTGTGCTTGCTAGGCAAGTGCTCTACCACTGAGCTAAATCCCCAACTCCTAAAAATTTTAAAATGCCTCTCTCTCCTCTCCTCTCCTCTCCTCTCTTCTTCTTCTTCTTCTTCTTCTTCCTCCTCTTCTTCTTCTTCTTCTTCTTCTTCTTCTTCTTCTTCTTCTTCTTCTTCTTCTTCTTCTTCTTCTTCTTCTTCTTCTCTTCCTCCTCCTCCTCCTTCTCTGTCTCTCTGTCTCTCTCTGTCTCTCTCTCCTCTCTCTCTCTCTCTCTCTCTCTCTCTCTCTCTCTCTCTCTCTCTCTCTCTCTCTCTTTCATTTTGCCTCATCCCTGAATAGTTCTAACTCTTTCCTTTGCTGATGCTTCTAACAGCTTATACATGTCCTGGTCCTCCAAATACCGTATCACTACAGATTGGAACCCTACGTCTAGTAAGCATCTATGCCCTGTGTGCTAGCATATAGGCAGTTGTACATGGTTGAGGAAGACCAAACTGCAGTGTACTGACAGTGGCTTCCAGCCTGGGCTACACATGCAGAAGCATCAGAGTACGTTTCTAGCAGGAACCATTGTCATATTTCCTTAGGGCAGTTGGTAAATGGTGGTACCTTTCTATAAACAGATGCTCAACCTGACCTAGATTTAAGAAAATGCATCTCTCTCCTCGAAACCAGTGTGTTATGGATCCATTTGCCCCATCCAAACCTTCTGGGCCCATTTTCCAACCTCCTCTCTACCATGTCCACACAGATATGGGTCTGGGAACAGTATGGCTGTCTTTCTACCTCTGTGTTGTAGTTCTCTTCCAAATACCACTGGAGTCCTTGGTATGTTTATTCCCACCTTCCAGCTAAATTGCTGGGAGCCCGCCCCAAATTGCCTGCTAATTTTACAGGCAATAGAACTGCAGTTCTCAACCTGTGAGCCTTGACCACCTTGGAGGACAAACAACCCTTTCCTAGAGATTGCCTAAGACCATCCCACATATCAGACATTTCCATTATGATTCATAACAGTAGCAAAACTACAGCTAGTAAATAGCATGGTTGGGGGTCACCACATAACACATGATGAACTGTCTTAAAGGGATGCAGCATTAGGAAGGTTGAGAACCACAGCAGTAGAGGGTTTTATTTAATGGTGCTGTGTCTTTCCTTCTGTGTCTCTTTTCCTCCCTCCCTCCACTCTCTTCTTCCCATCTCTCCTATTGCTTTATGTGTTTGTCAAGTGTGTGTATGTATGTTTGTGGGTGTGAGTGCTGGTGCATGTGAACCACAGCACAAGTGGGCAGTTGAGACGAGAGCCTCGGGTGTCAGCCCCCACCTCTGCTAAGACCAGGTCTCTTTTTCATCATTTACTGCTTCTTGCTCCAGACTATCCCATTCAAGAAACCGATCCTCTTGCCTCCACATCCTATCTAGACAGGGGAATACAGACATTATAGACACACACTACTGTACCTGGCTTTTATGTGTTCTCTGGAACTTTTTTTATTGATTGGTTATTTTATTTATTTATATTTCAAATGTAGTCCCCCTTCTCAGTCTTCCCTCTGCAAACCCCCTCCCCAAAACCCCTCCCTCTTGCTTCTAAGAGGGTGATCCCCAACCCACCCGCTCCTGCCTCACTCCTCTAGCATCCCCCTGCACTGGGTTAACAAGCTTCCAAAGGACAAGGGCCTCCCCTCTCATTGATGTCCGACAAGGCCATCCTCTACTATATATGTGGCTGGAGCCACGGGTCCCTCCATGTGTACTCTTTGGTTGGTGGTTTAGTCCCCAGGAGCTCTGGGGGTCCAGTTAGTTGATATTGTTGTTCTTCCTATGGGGTTGCAAACTCCTTCAGCTCTGTCAGTCCTTCCCCTAACTCTTCCATTGTGAGCATGAGCTCAGTTTGATGATTTTAACTCATGTCCTGAATCTTGCTTTACCGATGGAGGCTTTTCTCCAAATGCCTTCCTCTTGCTCTTGTTTTAGCTCACTTTAAACTCATTTTCTTCTCCTCATCGTCTTCTTCTTATTAGATTTTCACACAGACTTATTGTGTAGATTGTTACAGGGGAGATAAGAGTAACTCTCTCCTGAAATGTAAGATGCTTTTCACACAGCTTTCGTGACATAGAGCTGGTGTCTCTCTGACTGCATGTACTCTAATCACAGAGGTATCCCTGTCACCCTCCTCTTCCTCGAAGCTCTTTTTCCTTTTGTTAATCTTGTTATTCAGTTCTTTACTTTGAACTGTCCTTAACACCCCAGTGACTTGAGGAGCTCTTGGCTGAAATACCCAAAGTGGCTCTCTGTTCTCATATAGCCACTTTCCATGCCTGTAGGTGAGGAAGTGTGGCTGGTGGCTCTAGCTCTAACCCCAGATACTCAGATATAGTTATAGTTCCAATCCAGAACATAGAGGAGAATATGAGAGTTGAGGGGAAGGTTGTGAGAAGAAAGAGAGATAGAGAAAGAGAGAAGGCCAGCAGAGGGTTTAAGATGGTCCCTTGGCATTTTTCCTAAGGGGCAGACGTGACATAACTGTTATGTGGTATAGTAGATCAGTTCAAGTTAGACAGGTGTCTCAGCGAACAAAAGACCCAAGTACAAAATTCTGTGCAATATCTACCTTGGAGGAGACACAGGAATACATTTCATAGCCTCTGTTGGCTAGCTGTAGGTCAACTTGACAAAAGCTAAGTCATTTTACAAAAGAGAATTTTCATCTGAGAAAAATCTCCCCATCAGATTGGCCTGTGGTCAAGCCTGTGATATATTTTCTTAATTGTTGATTGATGTGGGAGGGCTCAACTCACTTTGGGCTGTCTCTGGCCTGGGTTGGTGGTTCAGAGTACTTTAAAAAAGCAGGCTGAGCGAGCTATGAGGAGCAAGCCAGCAAGCAGCACTGCCTCTTTGGCCACTGCATCAGTTCCTGCCTCCAGGTTCCTGCCTTGAGTTCCTGTTATGACTTCCCTGGAGGATGCACTAAAAGCCTGAAGCTGAAATCAAGCCTTCCTTCCCCCAGGTTGCTTTTGGTCAGGCTGCTTTATCACAGAAATAGAAAGCAAACTAAGACATAGGACTCAGGTCACTCCAAATTGTTGCTCCTTGTCATGGAAAAAAAAAGTCCTTAAAACCTTGTGCCAGAGCCAAGTTTATATTCAATTCAGTTCAGATTGGAACTAAATAGTGAAAGGTTAAGAAGTTTTAAAAGTGTGCATAAAAAAATTCAAGAACAGTCATAGGGAAACTCAACCCTCGTGTGTATCTATCTGGGAGGTTTGATTTCACAAGAGCGAGGAGATGGAACAGAACAATTTTCTCCCAATGTGGATGAATTTCAATATTTACCTGTCATCTTTGACACGGGGCTTTACAAGGAGAGCGTAAATGTCACTATGAACTCAATTAATTCGCATATTTACTCTAACCTCAGGTTTTAAAATCGATTTCTAAAGTGACATATCATATCGAATTGTTTTTAACCTTTCCTTGTTTCACAGAATAAAGAGAAAGCTGCTATTTAAATAATAGCTTTGTATCTCTTGGGATAATTTTCCACAACTTTCCAAAAACTTGATAAAATAGACAGAGGTTTGGGTGTTTTGTTTATTTGTTGTTTGTTTGTTTGTTTGTTTTGTTCTCACCTCCTGAAACTGATATTCCCAGCCTGCCCTTGGCTCATGATGGCTCTGACATAGTCTATACAGCTATGGCTCCCAGAGAATGGCATTTCCATTGCTCCAGTAGCTTTCCTCTTCTCTTTCTTATAGAAAAAAATCCCATTATTAACTGCTTAAAATATCCAAGGCTGTAAAGGGGAGAGAGATGCTCTCAGTTCCAGAGATTCATAACAATAAGAGACAAAAAAGAAATGGAAGATGAGGGGTCAAACCCAAATGGAAATTTCATTTGCAGACTCGAAGTCAGACCCAATATCTTTTACATGCATGTCTCTGATTTATAGACCCCACTCCACAGACTACGTTTTCATGGTTTTGTGATTTTTTTTTCTCATTTCATGGCCATAGCTGCTTCTGGCCAAAGACCTCAAACATGATTGAATCTCTTCTAATACATAGTCTCCTCGCTCACCCAAAGGATTTAGTGCTCATAAATGTCGGTCAAATTTCTAAGATGCACATGATAATAAGAAGAGATAATTTTAGACAATAGCAACCTCAGGGTGTGATACACAAAGGCAAGTGGGAGTATTCGTGGTTACAGCCAAGTTGTGCAACTTGTTGTTTCTATGATATTATGCAAATATCAGATGGGTCATCTAGTCTCAGTACAGACATGCTACCAGGCTTTGGATCTGAAATAAGTAATCACAGAAATATTTCCTCATGCCTATCCAACCAGGGAACTTTCCAGGTCTATCCTAACTCACGTCGGCAATGAGCACAGACTCTCAGTCTCTGAGGAATCGGCAGCTTTAATTAAGACATGAGTGTACTTTTTAATAAAGGCAGATGCATAGTCTGAATTTTAGCCAGTAGTATTTGGGCATTCAGTTTTGTCAAGGGTATAATTTGGAACAAAGGCCAGTATCTAAGGGGAGTGAAACGGAATGAAAAATATATTCATGAGTCTGAAACACAGTCGATGGCTATAGAAGGCAGGCAACAAAAATCTAGAGGGACTTCCTGGAAATGGAAATAGCGTTACTGCAGATGTCACTGGAAACAAATAAGACCCCAGGGAGAGTTGCATGACTATTGGAAAAGTAATGGTGGGGAGCAGGCTTGACAACTAGTGGCTTCATTGTGGCTGGGAAGCCCTGGGCAAGAAGGATGAGTTGAAGCTTGTCTGGAGACTGCCTTAGAAGTTAATAAAGACCCTGACAAGAAGTTTGGGCATGCAGCAGACTCTGGTAAATGTCGCCTGAGCTGACATTAAGCATCCAAGATCTGCAGAATGATACTCAAGGAAGCTGCTGCGAGGACCTGCCAGGTTGAGAGTTGGACAGAGCCTCTAAGTCTGCCTGCCAAGTGAAACATTTCAATAAAACCCAAGTCGCATGCTGCTCTTTACACACTGAGGTTCTATGACAACCCCAACCCAGAAGTGACAGCAGATGTGAGCTAATCCACGTATCTACTCTTCCACCTGGTCCTCGGCAGTGAGTTCCGGAGCTCATCTGCCAAACGTTTGATGAAGCACAGCAGTGCTACCTCTCCACATAGAAATCAAATCGAGGCTCTGAACGACGACATGGGTTTGGTAAATAACAAAGGGCCTGATGCGTACAGTTCACAACATTCTACTTGCTTAGACGAGATTGTATCTTAAACCATCACTGCCTTACACCAAAGATTGAGCCTTCCGCATGGGTTTCCCCCTTTTGAAAACTTATTATTTACTTATGTGCTCAGGTGGACTATGTACAGGTGAGTAGAGGTGCCCACAGGGGCCAAAGCAGGACACTGTACTCCCTAGAGCTGAAGTTATAGGTGGTTGTAGGCCATGGGTGCTAGGAAGAAAGCTCCAGTTCTATGAAAGACTAGCAACTGCCCTTAACTACTGAGCCATCTCTCCAGCCCCTAAATTCCCTTCTTATATACATTGAGAGCAGTCACTCTTGGTGCTAGGGTGATAGCTTAGCAATTGGGACCACTGGCTACTTGCAGAAGCCCTAGGATTAGGTGACTCACAACCATCCATAATTCCAGTTCCAGGGGATCTGTCATGTTCTTCTGGCCTCCATGAGCACTGTAAACACATGGTGCATGTACAGCTACATAGGTAAAACACTCAGACGCAAAGAAAAATTAAATAAATACTTACAAACTAATACAACTTCTCATGCTAGCTTTGCATACTCATAAATATTAGCAGGAAGGGCAAAAGCTGAATGTAAACTAGCAATGCCCACTGGCTATCAAGAGTTCAGTTGGGGATGACTAGCTTAAATCTCAAATTCTTCAGTATCCAAATGTGGATCTGCCATCTTAATAGATAGAAGCTGAGGAGGGAGTGAACAATCCTGTATTCCCTCCAGTTGGACTCTGAGGACAGATGAAAGAAAAGGCTCTACTGGAGGCCAGTTCGGTGAGCCAATGAATTTTGGGGGGCTTACATGTGAGACAGCAAGTGAGGAACTATACATAAGAACATGGATAATGCAAAAGCAGTCATGTCATTGGAAGGCTGCACACCTGCATTTGTGACAGGTTTCTAAAAGCTATCTGACCTTTCAGTCTACATACTGAGCTACATGTCTAGATCACATGCGGCCAGGAGCAGGGACTGGGGCTGGATCCCAGCTGAAAGTCTGATGATCCACCATCCCCTCCTAATACTAGGACTCTTCACAATCCCAGTGCCATTGCCACAGCTGCAGCTGTCACTGTCCTGTCTGGCTTATTTCATTACCATGACTAGGTTATCTCTTCTCTAGGGTTTGATGGCATGGCCATGTTGAGCTCAGAGGAGGCTAAGCTATACAATGTCAAGCAAGAAGCATGTCATTTGAAAAAGTAAAGGAAAGAGGTCTCTCCATAGGTTCCTTCAGTGCACTTCCAACCTCTATCTATTCACAAAGGATGAGGTGGGGTGAGATTTCAGGGAAGAATTTGTGCTGACCTCGACACTATCTTGTTTGACATGGGTTGGTGAACCAGCTCTTAGAACAAAAGAACATTATAGGCTCCTGTTCCAGTGACCTCCCCCATGGTATTGGTTAGTTAGGCAGCTAGTCAGATATTGGTAGGCATGGAGGACATTGAGCATGGACTTCTCCAGCTCACAATCAGCTGTGCACTAAACCCATAGCTGAAACTGCAGAGCTCTGATTACCACACATGAGTGAGAGCAGCTGGCGAGATGGCTCAGTGGTTAAGAGCACCGACTGCTCTTCTGGAGGACATAGGGTCAATTCTCGGCACCCAAATAGTGGCTTCACAGTATTCTGTTCTAGGGAAACTTATGCCCTCTTCTGGCCTCCTTAGAAAAACAGGCATACATGCAAGCAAAACTCACACACAAAAAATTAAATACAAATAGCAAGATCTGAGTCACAACTCTAGCTCTAGATGGAAACATGGTGCTCTGAACTACCTACTCTAGAGATCTTCATAATACTTAGGGGAGATTTGGGCATGAAGAACAGAGACATACCAATGTGCACTTTCTTCGGAGTTAATTTAAATGAGTATATCTATCATATGAATGGAAAAACCCCTTCCTAGAAAACTGCTTTCTTCTGGAAGTTTCATAAATAACGAAGCCTGTCTACAATGCAGATTGGCACAATGGACCCTTTGGACTTAAAAATATGGTATAAGGCAATGGTCTTTTTGGCCATTGTCCACTGTCACTTCGCGAGTGCCCCCACCAACTCCCTATGCAGTAAATGCTATCTACTCTCTACACCACTCTCTTCATCTCCTTTGCATCCTTTCTATGGTGGTTACGGAGAATGGGGAGCTAAAAGGAGAAGCGCAAGCCCTGAGCAGTAGGTTAGACCCGCCTTCCAGTAGAAGGAGCTGGTACTATTTTACCCATTCTGACTGTGCCAGGGTCAATTTGTCAATAGTTAGCAAATTTTCACAAGACCTCAGCTCCATTGGTTATCCCCCACCTCATGGCCCTCTCTTGCAAGCCCCTGACATAGTTCAAATTCTAACTGGACAATGCTAGGCTCAAGACTCTGGAAATACCACCTCTCCCTCTGCCTCCAGCTCTAAACCCTGTAGCATCTCCCTGACGATGCTAAATTCAGAATCCCTCGCCATTTCGCGTTTGGCAGCTCCGCTTTTCCATCACCTGTAACCAATTTTCTATAATGACTTCCCAGTTTCAGATGCCTGGGGTGATTTCTGGTTTCCTGACTGGGCACTGACTCAGAGGATAATTTAGGACCAGAACTAAGGCTTTTCCTTCTTCCTCCTCTGTCACAATACAGTCAAAGATTAGACAGCCTGCTATGTATTCGCATGCCACCCAGCTACCACATAACTGAACGAATAGGTGTGTTTAAACTGCTACCAAAATAAATAACAAGAGATGCTCTATAATAGTTCATTTTTATTATTTCCATTCATGTTTAATGCCAATAAATGCTGCACAACATTAAACAAATTAAGGAGCATCCGTGCTTACGACTATTTGTTTTATCATTTCTGTGACCAGCTACTTGACAGAAAATCATTAAGGGATGAAAGATGTATTTTGCTCATGGTTTCAGTGATTCCTGTCCAGGGACAGTTTGTGCTGTGTGTCTGGCTCTCTGGGGAGGCAGAACTTAGGGCTGGGGGTGGGGCTTGCCTCCTGAAAGATAAGGTATGGAGTGAGCCAGGAACAATGATACCTCAGGGCATATCCTGAGTGACCTAGTCCGCCAGTTAAGCCCTACTTCCTGATTCTTCCAGAACTTTCACCACCTGGGTACCCACTCAGGAGCTATATGTGGGTGAACTTATGGTCAAATGGGTTCTTAGAAAAAAAAAGAATATCAAAGGATTCCTTCCCGAGGGTTTTCCGGACAAAACTAGCATTGGGGTGTCAGTCAAGTCAGAGTCAAGATCAGCTGTGACCATTGTGAGCTGAGCTTCATTCAGCCTGCTAAGAACTAGAACAATGGGGCAAAAGAATACTGAGTTCACAGCCTCTCTCTCTGTCTCTCTCTGTCTCTCTCTCTCTCTCTCTCTCTCTCTCTCTCTCTCTCTCTGTCTCCTTTCCCCCCCCTCCATCCCAGCTCTTTCCCTCTCTCCCTCTTTCCTATCTTGGTTTCTACCTCTTCATCTCTCTCTGTCTGTCTCTATCTCTCTCTCCCTCCTCTCTCCGTCTCTGCCTCTCTTTGTCTCTGTCCATCTCTGTCTCTGTCTCTGTCTCTATCTCTGTCTCTGTCTCTCTCTCTCTCTCTGGCTCTCTCCTGTCTGTCTCTGTCTGTCTCCCCTTCCTTTTCTCCTCTCTCTCTCTCTCTCTCTCTCTCTCTCTCTCTCTCTCTCTCTCTCTCTCTCCCTCCTTCTCTCTCTTTTTGCCTAAAACCATCCTAGCTCCTGATTTTTGGGACTCCAGATGCAGGCCGCATCCCAGCACCAACTTCCCAGGTTTGCAAGCCTCGAGCCAGCAGACCATGATCTACCTCAGCCCTGTAGTTGAACAAACTTAGTCTTCATTACAGTGACTCCTTTGAATACTCTATGGCTTCCTATCTTTTCTTCTCTCTCCATCCCCTTCCTTTTGCTTCCTGCTAGGTTTGAACTATTTGAAGTTGTTTATAAATCTAATCCTTACTTGCTCTTTGGATAAATAAATATACATTCCTCTCACTGTCTCTGTATCATCTGTGGTATCAGGTGGCACCTCGACTCCAGTTTTGGCATCCGTCTCAGAAATCAGACAATGTGTTCTTTCGTCGCTCATTTTAAATGTGCACATAGTAGTCTATCCCTGAGGTAATGCTGTAATTCAATAAGTCAAGGATCTGCTGCTAGGAATCAATATTATGTTGCTAATATTTAGTTTGCTCTCTATATAATACTATGTTTGATGCTGTGGCTCAAGGGGAAATGGTTACCCTAAATGCCTAACAGTTCAGACAGTATTTGGGGTGTCAAACATTCTCACGCATTCCAACCTTTTAGGAAGCATCATGTCAATTTCAATAAAGACAAAGATACTTTTGTATAATTACAGCTACAGTTTATTTTTATAAGTTGCTCTTTTGCAAACTTGCCACTGCCTTCCAAAAAGTAGAAAAGTAAGCCTTTATTTTTGTCCTTAAGTTTTACACTACTTCACATCCATGCAATAAGATAAAATCATGTATTCTATTATACGTGTACATCCATGAGACAATTTCATGTAACAATAGAAATATTCTAAAACTGAACTGATATACTAGCACAGCTATTCTAACATAGCTATGCAGAACCTTAAATATGGCTGATATGAGCTGACGCAACTGCATTCATTAATTCTTTCTTGGTGCTCCGGATAGAACCCAGGTCCTCCCTCACACCAGGTACACTCTATCCCTCTACTATCTTCTTTGCTGGACCTTTTACATTTTTACTTCCTATTAATTAATCTTATTAAAGTAAGAATGTGGCTAGTGGCTAGTGTATAAAATAACCTAGCTTCAGAATTTTAAAGAAACTGCTCTTTGCCACTGGAAGAACAGAGTTAACGTTTAGCATATCGTTTTTTCTTGGTCTTTAGGCAACTCCTCACATCACTAAGGGAACACTGTGGTGCTGGATCTCAGAGGATTCTATGCCTACCACTGTGCTTTTGCACAATTAAAGATCTGTTGCTCATTCTCAAATGGACTGAGTGACCCAAATTTTCCTCTGCTTTTCTGCAAATGGGAATCACCTAGCTATACGTTTTAAACCGCAAATGCCTATGCTCAAACCTCCAGACAGTCTCCAGGGAAATCAAAACAGAGCAACAGAAAAATGTAGGACCCAGACACATGACCTGGAATCAGCGGCTTCTACCTGGCTGTCCTTCATGAGATGTGGCCAATTAGAGAGCGAGGTTATATCAGTTAGCGATTTGACCTTGATGGATCCCACAGTTCCCCATGTAAAAGAGCCTATGACCTCCCGGAACAGAGGGATTTCTTCATCCGAGGTGTCCATACATACTTGGGCTTGAACGTGGAGAATGTGTTTTATCTTAGATAAAGTCACTGGGACAGTTAGAAGTGATTCATCCTCTCTGGACATCCATTAGGCTCCTGCTGAGCATGGCGTGCTGTTGCCTGTCCCTCCTCACTATTTAAGTCGAAGTGAATCTCTGGCTGAATGAACCCTTTTCGATGAAAGCCAGCCAGTACGTCAATCCTAACCCAACATGGCTGCTACGTGGGAACCAGGGCAGACAGAGCTAGCTTGTACTCTTCCCCACAAACTCTCTTGTTTCCTCTCTTTGTTAAGTTTATCATACAGATCTCTTATGCTATGTTTTCTTACGTTCTGCTCCATACTCTCCAAATTTAGTTCTATTGTGTAGCAGAAAAAGGCCATTCTAGTACTAAATGTTCACCTTTACATTGCTCTATAATTTATGAAAAGCGTATGGTTTCTCCTGTACACAAATCATGTAACCTATTTAATTTGTTATTGAGAACCTATTTTGTTTCAAAAAGTTACTGTTTTCCTAGACGGCTACAGTTTATCCAGGTCCATACTGACTGATTGACATTTGTCTGGCAAATGTTTACACAGTGTGTGTGTGTGTGTGTGTGTGTGTGTGTGTGTGTGTGTGTGTGTGTGTGTGTGTACACTTGCCCTGGTATACAAGTAGAGGTCAGAGGACAACTTGACCTCTGTTCTCCCTTTTATCAGGTGAACACTGAGGCTCGAACTCGGGTCATCAGCATTTGCAGTAGTTACCTGTTGAACCATCTTGCTGGCCCTCCTTGTGTATTTTCTGTCTGTCTTACTGAAATGGTTAAGATATATCTGGACTTGATGGTGACCGTTCTTCATGGTTATCCACTATGCTTTGCTATAATAATATCAATGTGCTCTAGGACATTTCATCTTTTCATAACTGAGATTCTCCTTGGTTAATTAGCTTAGTTATTTTCTTGTGTAATTTTTCTATATGAAATTTTGAACGATCTCGGCTGGGGCATTAATTTAGGTAGAGGGTATAACTGTCTCCTCTGTATGTACAGCGAACAGGACTGTAGCATGTTCTGTTCAAAACAAGATGTGCCTTGCTCTCCATTGTCATCCCTCACATCATTTAGTGACATTGTTTGTATGTCATGCTTATTTTATATTAAAATTGCTTCCTTGATGTTTATTCATTTTATTGGTAAGTTATACATGCAAGTCAGACATGGTGCCTCATGCCTATTAGCCTAGCACCTGGGAGGCTTGGGAAGGGGGATTGTCACAAGTTGCAGGCCACCTTAAGCTACAAAGATTCTGTCTCAAACAGATAAAAAAAAACAAACAGAAAAACATGGACTGGGTATTCCTTTCATATTGCCTTCCTACTTTTGTGTTCATACACAAGAAGACCAATTAGCTGGGTGGAGGTGGTGGCACATACTTTTAATCCCAGCACTTGGGAGGCAAAGGCAGGCAGCTCTTTAAAAGCCAGCCTAGAGTACAGAGTGAGTTCCAGGACAGCCAGAACTACATAGAAAAACCCTGTCTCCGAGGGGGGGGGAGAGAGAGAGAGAGAGAGAGAGAGAGAAAGAGAGAGAGAGAGAGAGAGAGAAAGAGAGAGAGAGAGAGAGAGAGAGAGAAGAAGGAGGAGGAGGAGGAAGAAGAGGAAGATTAATGATTTTTAAATTAATTTTATTGTTAGCTACATATACTTTGGTATCTTTAACTAAAATATCAGATGATGTTCTTAGAAGAAAACATAAAGATGTTCTTCTAAAAACATAAGAATAGGGGTTGGGGATTTAGCTCAGTGGTAGAGCACTTGCCTAGCAAGCGCAAGGCCCTGGGTTCGGTCCCCAGCTCCGAAAAAAAAAAAAGAAAAAAAAAACATAAGAATATCAGTTCTAAATCTTAGCCACCCCCTCTCTGATCTATGTATTTTTTTTATCCTTTTCTCTAATGAAATCTTATTTGACGACTTTGAAAATCGAAGTTGGAAAACTAGCAAAGAGAGGCTAAGGTAGTCACTCTCCCTAGGTCAAACAAAATAATGAAAACACATTTCAAAAGGACAGAATCGCTTCCAAGAGAGGAAACACGCCAAGTGTAGCCACCTGGGGCTGGAGAATGAAAAAAGCCAGAGGCAGACATCTGACACATCGCATCAGAGCAATGGTAAGAGGACACAAGAAGGGGGCGATGCTGCCATCACTGAACTGTTGTATGGTCAAACGGGAGACATGAGTCACAACGCTTCGCAGACTTGTTCTCTGATCAGTGATTTCAGGATGCTCTTGATGGAGCATACACTTTGAGGGGTTACCAAATCAAGCCTCCTGCTAGCTCTAATCACTCTTCAAACACATGTTATTTCCTTGCTGAGAGACAGACGGATCCGAGGAAGGTTAAACAAACACCATTTGTCTTATGTCATTGTGTTTGGTTATTAACAGCTTATAGGGGATGTTAAAGATTTCTGGTGATATATATATATATATATATATATATATAATTACATAGTTATAAAATTCCAATCACATATGCCCCATAGAAGTTTATGAGAAGAGCTGATACGGCAAGCTACAGAAAGGGAACAAGGTCAAGGGTTAAAGTAGACCTGAGCACTGAGCAGAGAAGTTGCCTAGCAATGGCTGCCCTGACACATGGCTGAAACCACATCAGAGACTACAGAAACCCTTATGCCTTATTGGATAATGGAAACCAAGTGACTCTCTCCCATTCTGTAAGATACACTTTTTTTTTTTGGTTCTTTTTTTCGGAGCTGGGGACCGAACCCAGGGCCTTGCGCTTCCTAGGTAAGCGCTCTACCACTGAGCTAAATCCCCAGCCCCAAGATACACTTTTAATCCACCAATTACCTCCTCCACGAAGAGAAGGTTTTTCCTTCAATTTATTATTCATGTGTGTCTATTTCATGCCTATGACTTTATTCCGTATCTAAAGAAGTCATTAATGCTCTGAGTCAATGTGATGGGTTCCCACACACACTATCATATGTTTTCTTCAGGCAGTTCTGTGGGGGTGGGGCTTAACGTATCAGTCATTTATCCATGTTAACTTTATTTATGTGGTATAAGATAAAGCCCAATATCCATATTTTGGAAAGGGTTTTCTTTTGTTTTTAACCATATGTATGGTTTGTGGGTATGTGACCATGGGTGTGGACAGCAGTCATGGTTGTGAATGAATTACAAGCAGTTGTGAGCCACTCGACAGATTGCTAGGAACCAAGGTGGGGTCCTCTGCAAGAGCAGTGTAAGCTCCTAACTGCCGAGCCATCTCTACCGACTCCTAATTTGACTATTTTGTGTGTTCATATCCAGTGTCTCAGGACCATTCCCTGTTGTAGACACTTACCTTCTTGTGATACCACAGCTCTCCATAGGTGAGTAGGGTTATTCCTAGATTCTGGCCTGTTCCATTCACCTATCTGTCTGAATGTATGCCAGCATCACACTGGTTCAATTATTGGAGCCTTATATTACGTTTTGAAATCAGGACATGTGGCACATCCAGTTGTGAAGCAGGGCCCTTTAAGGTTCCAATTTTTAACTACTTTCGGTAAAATATGCACCTGGGATAGTGGTAGAAATTACACAAAATGTGTAGATTATGTTTGACATTGTATGTGGACATTGTGAAAATGTCAAATGTTAACATCTATACACAACTTCTTGTTCATTTCTGTCTTCATCGATTCTTCAGGAATGTTTTAACAGCTTTCAGTATACAGCACCTTTCCCCCTTTCATTAAATCTATTTTTGAGTATTTTATTTCTTGACCTTAGTAAATGTGTTTTATCGTTGATGGCAATGCCCTTCAACTTGCACTGGTCATTATGAGTGAACACAGACTACAAAGTACTCGTGGTGGTTTATATCTGTAATCCTGAACTTCTGGGCACTGAGACAGGAGGATGGTGAGTTGGAGGCTAGCCCAAGCCATGTAGTGAGACTGTATCAAAAACTTTTAAAAAGAAGCTAAATATATAATAAAAGTATGGTGAAGGTGCGCATTGAGATTTTTAAGGTAGTCTGCATTCACTTATCTACAGCACAGAAAAGCCTATGCCTATTTTCTTGTGTACTGTATATTCATACACTTGCTCAACAAAGTTCACCATCAAGAAAAATGCAAAGGAAATCCACCATTAGATGCCAACTGGCACCCATTAGGATTCTGTTATAAACCGAATCGAGACCAAAAAAAAAAAAAAAAAGGCAATGATACCTCGGGATCCTTGAACATCATTGGGTTCTTTCTACAGTGAGAATACAAAATGGCATCGGGTGCTATGGAAAACAATGTCCAGCACAGAGGTTTCTCAAAAAGGTTAGAGGTAGAAATACCCAGCAAGCCCAGTCCTGAGTACTAATCCAAAAGAATTGAAAAATAAGTCATAAAGAAAAGGCTATGTAGCACTTGAGGCGGAAATTTTCACAGCGAGGTACTGAGTACTGAGTACTGAGTACTGAGTACTGAGTACAAGGGAACACCAACCCGGTTATTCATCGACGAATTAATGGATAAAATGGGAAGGTCAAGGATGATGGGGAGCGGTGCTAAGAAGACAAACTTTTAAGACTTAACATGACCACTGCACTGACCAGCTCACACCAGCTAAGGTTATCTGCACAAGATCTGCATAAGATCAAAACAGCCAAAATTTGACATAGATGGGGGAGGTGACCCCCAGCCCCCACCCCTTACTGAGGAGTCATTATTGGCCGGTGACAGGGGCTAGGGAGGAAGCATCATTCTTTTCGAATTTCTAGCCACTCAGAGATATCCCATGCCCCAGTGGATGGCCCACACTCACACATTTGAGATGCATTCATTGGACTGAGTTATCAAAAAAAGGGGGTACATGAAGGTGAGGAAGGATTGGGGTGATTTGGAGAGAGCTGGGGACAGGGACATGGGGTGATTTCATTGCATCCATATATGAAATTCTTAAGAACAAGGAAAAATTAATATTTAAGACGTAGAGGAGAAGAGTTTTATCCTAAAACAGATGAAGCTATGGAGAAGTAGAATGACTAAACTAGGCTATCCCTGGGACAAATACCCTATGATTTCCCTTATCTGATCAGCCTGAAATGGTCCCTAGGAAGTGAAAGCCCAGCGAAGATGGGTACTACTCCACAGTTAGGATGCTACCGTGACAAAAATTATAAAAAATAGCGGCTGTTCTGCACAGGGCTTATCACGAGCAATACTTCACTGCACACTTAAAACTTTGTTAAGATGATAAATTTCCTATTAATTGCCCTAACCACAATTTAAAAAGAAAGCCCAGCCACCTTTTCCACCAGGAAGTGCTGGGTTAATCATTGCAGAGGGCGGAGAATTCACAGTTTTCTGGAAATACAAACGAGAAACTTCCCGCAGATACAGGCTAATAATGTAGGCTTTAATTAAAAACGACTTGGTGGGATTAGTGTCACGGAAAGCGGCACAGCTTAAGGTACCCGAAGGTATCAGAAGCCTGAAGGTGGCACCTGGATGTGTTGGAGCACACGACAGTCGTACTTTTGTTTGTACTCGGCATCACCCCAGGTGTTTCAGCAAGGTTTGGTCACTAGAATAAGGACTTAGCACAGAGGAAGGTTGAGGGGAAATGACACTTTGAAGGAGGATACACCCATCTAGGTTTCCACAATGTCCTGCTTCCTTGGGGCCACTTATTAATTTGACAGGAAACAAACTCATGCTAAAAACGTTTGTGCCGGTGTCTCCATCTTGTCTGACTTATGGAGTTGCCATGGCAATAATTCACAGTGGTTGTAATGGCGTCAATATTTTGTGACAAGTGGTATTCTGCACACTACACTAGTCACGAGGTCTTTGTGTTTTCCACCCCGAACCATGAATGTCACTGTTCATTCAGAAATGAAGATATGGGGCAGGAGAGAAGGCTCAGCTCTTGAGAGCACTTGCTGTTCTTGCAGAGAAACCAGGGATTGAGTCCCAGTAGCCACATCTGACAGATCACAGTTATTTGTAACTCCCGCTCTAAGAGATTGAATGTCCTCTTCTGCACTCCAGGGGGTCCCGTGCACACATGACATACATTCATACAGATGTGCACACACACAAACATATGCAGAAAATAGAATATAAAAATGAGAGTGAGAAATGAAGATAGGGTAATTTTAGAATGCAATGAAGGTAGGAGAGGTGTGGGTAACTCATGGCTTTAATCACTCGGAAGGCAGAGGCTGGGGATCTCTGTAAGCTAGAAGTTAGCCTGATGTATGTGTCGAGACCAAACAGAGTTATATAATAAGACCATTTCAACAAAGAAGAAGGAAGAAAGAAAGTAGAGAAAAAGAAGGAAGGAAAGAAGGAAGGGAGGAAAGAAGAAAGGAAGGGAGGTAAGGAAGGAAAAAATGAAGAAAATATTTAAAAATACTCTTATTTGAAAAGTATAGTTTTGAAGTTCACAAAAAATCATTAAGAACCATTATTTTCCTGGTCATGGAGGCCTCTCTTCTTGTCCTGGTCAGTTAGTTTGGTTGGTGCTAACAATGCCAAAATTCCAGATTTCATCACATATGAGCTAGTTGTTGCTTGGTGCCTCCACATAGAAGCTCCAATAACACACGTTTGGGTTGGAAGGTCTCAAAAGGCCTTAAAAATGTCTATGGTGCCACTCAAACCACCAAGTCTCTGTTCAGACTTAAATGTTTGTTTACTGGAGAGATAGCTCGAAAGTTAAGAGCATTGGCTGCTCTTCTGGGGGGCTGAGCTCAGTTACCAGCACCCACATTTAGATATCAAACAGTTGCAACTTCAGCTCCAGGGGATCTGTTACCTGCATCTGTCCTCCACTGGCTCTGGGATACACGTGGTACACATAAACTCAGGTATACATAGTTGTGTGTATGTATGTATGTATGTATGTATGTATGTATGCATGCATGCATGTATGTATGTATGTATGTATGTATGTGTATAATTTTTAAGGAGCTGAAGAGATAGCTCAGAAGTTAAGAGCACATACTGCTCTTCTAGAAGACCCAACTCCAGACCCCCGTAGGCAGGCAGTCTACAAGTGCCTTTAGCAACAGCTCCAAAGAGTCTAGCGCCCTCTCCTGGCCACTGTGGGCACTGCAAGCATGTGCAAATACAAGAGGCACACACACGCAGACACAAAAGTTTCTTAAATATAAATCTTTTTGAAAGCTTCTCTTGTATACAACAATTACATTTATTTAAACCATTTAGAAAACTGGCCCCACCCATTTCTTCAAGGTATAGTAAGCAGAAACATATCGGGTGCTTATCAAAATAAATAAATAATGAAAAGACATGGGAGAAATTGGCTGTAGTTTTTTTTTTTTTTTTTTTTTTTTTTTTTTTTTTTTTTTTTTTTTTTTTACTCATTGCCTTACTAAAAATTTCTCAGATGTTGGTTTCATATTTCTGCAATTGTTCTCAAATGAGTTAAAATTATACCTTGGATTTAGCTTTTCATTACTTGAAACACTAGCTGAAGAGAATCTTTGCATCCTGAAAATGCTGAGGGACTTTATTTTGTCTTCAATTTAAGGGAACAATTTTAGTGGCCAACATTTTATTAATTTTCATAAAATATTTATGTACCATCCAGGCAAGCAATTTAGAAAAAATATATTTAGATAGGCATTAGACTGTGGATTTTCTTCTGAAGAAATCTTTTAATGTGTTTTTAATATATGTTATGCCTACCATCTTTATATTTTTATTAATTACTTGTGTAGCTAATAAACAAAACGTCTTCTTATTCTTCTAAAGGATTCTTTATAAGAAGCAGAGAGAATCTTGTTAGTTCTTCCGGGTGTAGAGAAGTCATTGCTCTTTCTGAAGACTGATGGGAGGTCAACAGAAAGAGGAACTCTCACTTGGGTGTTTCAGACCATGTTGGAAGGTTTTATTGGTTTGCTTTATTATATTTTTTTCTAAACCAATAACACTTGTCTTCCTTCCTTTCCCTACCACACACTTGTATAATGCCTTACGCGCTGCTTTACTTTCTCTCATAGATTTACTTGTAACATCCGAAACAGACTGTAAAGGCATTAAAGGAAATTGGCACTTCTGTATAATTGGCATACATCCCATAATAGCTAGAAAAACTGAAGAAAAACCTCAAAAACCAACTTAGGAAGTGTGCATTTGTGGAATGGCAAAAGGTTAAGTTTCTTACTGTGCGTATAAGTTCAAGATTGTTCTTCTACTTAGACAGCTTAAGTTGCAATAGTTTGAGCTCTTCTAGGTAGGAAATTCAAGAGCCAGGGCATTAGGCAGCCCAATTTTCCCTGCCTTTGCAACTACAGAATCTCAGATGAGGCTCCATTAGAGTGCTTAGAAGGAAGATAAAAAAAAATTAGAGGTGGGGAGGAGAACATGGCAGCCTGCCTGTGACCAGCAAAGACAGATATAAACTTACAAATATAAGTATATAACTACCAATACATAGTATTGATATTAAATGTAGATTGAGATGGATGATAGATGGACAGACAAACAAACAGATAGACAAACAAGCAGATAGATGATGGATGGATGGATAGATAGACTAGATAGATGATAGATGAAGTGACAGATGATTGACAGATGACAGATAAGCTCAAAGCAAGAGCTGATGGGTATAGGAAGGAATCAATATTACTTGGAGTAGTGAGAAGAATATACTACAGAATGTTTGTTTCATTCATATATTCATTCATTCATTCAATACGGGTCTGCGACATTCCTGGCAGTGTTGGGCTTTGAAGGTGTTCAGGTAAGTCTGAGAGTTACAGCGTGCATTAATAGGCAACTCACACTCCAGATGGGGAGCCTATGAAAAGGTCAGCAGATTACGAAGTGGTCTAGAGACCAATGTTGCCTTAAGCGTTTCCTGTTAGGTGCTGTCTTTTCTTCTCTGTGGTTTAAATTACAAAAATAAACACAAAAACAAAAACCAAAAAGTCACACTGTCATTTCACCCTGAATACCTCACCTTGAACAATACTAAATAAGGAAGTAGCAATGCCTTCATGTCGCTTTTTCCGTGTCTAATGACCAGAAACACATTGTGTTCACAATATAGAAACAACGCCCATAACACACATTTTGATCAGTGCAGGTAAACACTCGCAGGCAGTAACCACTGCTTACCCAGTTTAAAGTAAAATACTTAGTTTAGAAAGAGAGTAAAAGATCCAAACGTCTGGTTTAAGTAAAGACTTCGTTGGACTTTGGCGTTATTGGTTCCTAGTTCCTTTTCATTCTGGCCTTCACTTAAGTGCTTCCCATGGAATTAACTGAGCCACAGTACCCAGTTGTGTGGGGTTTGGTGTCCCACTCTTACGTGCAGCTTCAGCTTGCTTTGAATTTTAAAATAGGGTTTCTAATTATTATTATTATTATTATTATTAGTAGTAGTAGTAGTAGTAGTAGTAGTAACAATATGATGCTAATAAAAATGCTCTCTTTGGTAGAAGAAGGGGGTTGGGGATGGGAGTGGGACTGTGGAAGGGGGCATCAGGAGTGGGGACAGAGACTGGGATATAAAGTGATTAAAAAAAAAAAACACAAACTACTGCTTCCAGCCTACTGTTCTCTCTACAGAAAAGACTATGGTTCTTCCCCTCAATTCAATTCTCATCAATAAACACACACCTAATGACTACCCGGAGCTCTTCAGACACAGAGGCGAGCAAATCGCAGGCCATTTTTTTCCAATGGGTTTTTAATGGATAACTGATTCCAAAAAGTTTGAAAAGAACAGCGACTGACAGGTCAAAGGAAATGATGATCCTGTGGCCAAACTGGCTTCCAAATTAACCCGTGTGCTAAGAATGCTTCATTAAGTTACTCATTTTCTCAGATTCCAGCAACTCAGCTGGGGGGCGGGGTGGGGTGGAGGAATGGCAACAGGAGCACAAATTTTTTTGATTGCAGCCTGCTGTCCCAGGCTCACCTAAGAGCCAAAACATGCTTCTACACTGACAAAGAATTCATTTCTCTATCAGCAAGCAAACGTCCTTTCGCTTCCTCTACCAGGGGATATGCAGACATGGAAAAAAAAAATCACCTCACTTTATCACAACGCACCTCTTTCCTGCTCTCTGTTTTATAGAGCTGCCAAATCACTCCATTATACACACTTAGTAGTGTGTGTATGTGCGTATGCAGTTGATATATGTAACATTGTAAATCGTGCATACGTATACACATATGCAAAAATATACACAACCCTGTAACTTCAGACATAGCTCTCTATTTTAGAGGTTCTTATATATTCAAAAGAAAAAGTTCTAGAAATCTCAAGTCATCATATCAGCTAAAATAAATAAATACTTTTGACTGCTTTCAAAGACAATATAAAAGATGCCATGTTATTGTACAGACATAAATTTTTATACAAGTCTAACTTCTTGGGTTTCCACGTGGTTTAGTGGGCTCACAGGACTTTTTCATCTTCTCAGGAATTTGTTCTTAGAATTTTCACAAATTAGCCATGAATATTTTCTTTAAGAGATGGTATCAAGGTCACCCTGAATGTTCATGGCCATTTTATATAAGAGACTGATTAACAAGCCCCAGGAATGGATGTCCTTCTAACCCCAAGAGCTCGTATCTTTTATGAAGGAAACATACCCAGATGCTGTCTTCTTGTCTGTATTGCTTCCAGTTCCTGCCACTGTCACTGAACATCAGGAGATAGCTGGTCACCCAGTTGGAGCTCCCATATCCACCTTGGGTGGCCACTGATGTGACTTCCATCCTCTCTCCAAGGTCAATCTGCAGCCACTGGTATTTGTTGGACACAAGTGGGGACCAGCCACCAGCTCCTTTAGCAAAAATAGAAAGAACATTGGGAAAGAAGGCATTAAAAAAATCCACAAATGAAATGGAAATGCCAGTAGACTATATGGGATACAGAAAGACCTCTGGGATATGAAATGCCTTGTAATTATAGCAAAACATAGACAAGCAGAAACGTAGTAGACAGGGCTAGACGTGTGCTGCGTGTGTTCATTTAAAGGAAGTTTCTAGGCATTGGAGAGAAATAGGAAGTCTCACTGAATATTTTTAAATGTTTTGTGTGGAAGGCCATGCCATCATTTGGTGCCAGAGTGTTTCCTGCCCACAGGCATGGCTGGGTAATGGTGTGCGGCCTTTGATCTCTCTCTGTCCAGAGACAAAACAAAAAGAAGAGCGTTTGGTGTTGGCAGATTTAACAAACTGAGCTTCATCCTATTTTGGTGCATTGTTAATGGTTGTTCAAGGCGTTTGCAGACCTGTGAGAGGGAGAGATATTGAAAAGCATAATTGAAACAAAACCAAAAATAATCATTAATGAACATTAATGTGCAGGGAACCATAACATCGGAAAATATGGAACGTTCTACGCGACAGGGGAATGGGCTGGGTTTGGTAAGGGGAAAAGAAAGCCACAACTCTGAAGGCTACCAGACAGGATCTCGTGGGATAGCACCACTCCAGGACAGCCTAGCAAGCTGGAGCGATAAGAAGAGGTTTATGTGTGGCAGCTAAGATGAGGTTAACTAGGTCTTGTGAGCTTCCAGTGAACTGACTAATTAGAATAATTTCTCTAGAAGAAATTCTGGACTGAGCAGCGGGCTGTTTCTAGCCACATGGATCCAGGTTTCCCTATAATTAGGGTTGACGCAGATGGTTAGAACCCAATAACAGAATTGGCTGGGACATAAACACAGTCAGTTGCTCTAGGCAAACAGACTGGTCATTTATCAAGATCTCTAAAAGGACTCATAAATAGCATTTAAAAAATTATAGCAACGGCCTCTATTAGTGACATCTTAATAATTCTTGCTTGCCTTAGAATGTATGCCCAATCTATACTATACTATACTATACTATACTATACTATACTATACTATACTATACTATACTATTTTAAGAGCTAGGTAATTTGGGGATAGGAAAGATGGCTCAGCAGAGGACCCAAGCTCTGAGCTCAACACCTACATGTTCCATAGTTCCAGGCCCAGGGGATCTGGCCTCTGTAGGCACTGTATTCATGTTTACAAACCCACCAACAGACACACAGACACACACACACACAAACACACATACACACAGACACATACATCATTTAAAAAATTAATCCATAAAGGATAGATAACTTTTCATATTTTCTTGGTGTTTTATTTGTTTTGTTTCTTGTTTTGTTTTGGGGGCAAACTATTATGTATAATAGCATTCTACTCCATAAAGTAGAGAGAAAGCAAACTGCCAACCTTTCATTGACCCACTATATGTGTGTGTGTGCACATATGCATATGAATATGCATATCTATATCTACCTCTACTTCTATCTATATGATATATATATTATATACATATAATATATATAATAGAATGTAATTTTTGTTGGTATATGTTTTCTTTAATTTTCTCTGTATTTACTCTTAAAGAACACTTAGGACTTGAGGGCTGGGGAGATGGCTCACTAATTAAAACACTTGCCACACAAAAGCAAAGACCTGAGTTCCAAGGCACACAAATCCAGGAAGGGTAGCCCAGTTCTTTTATTCCCGGACAGAGGCATGAGAATGCCTAGAAGTTTATAGGCCAGCCAGTCTGTTCCACACAGCAGGGAACAAGAGACCCTGTCTCAAGCAAGATAGAAGGTGAGGACCAATACCTGAGGTTGTCCTCAGACCTTCACATGTATACTATGGCATATGTATACCCCAACACACACACACATACACACACACACACACACACACACACACACACACACACACACTGTATACACAATTAAATAATATTTTTAGAAATGTGACTTGGGTATAGAGTTATCTTGGTCCCTAACCCCAGCAGCCTTGTTTAGATTAGAGTAAAATGTTATTCATACTTTAAGCAAGAGATATTATGGGGTAGTCATGGACTGTGTTGAGCTTCGGGTGAGTTAGTGCTGTATGTCTGGCCCTGCTTCCTGCTTCCTGCTTCCTGCTTCCTGCTGCCTGCTGCCTGCTGCCTGCTGCCTGCTGCCTGCTGCCTGCTGCCTGCTGCCTGCTGCCTGCTGCCTGCTGCCTGCTTCCTGCTGCCTGCTTCCTGCTGCCTGCTTCCTGCTTCCTGTTGCCTGCTTCCTGCTTCCTGCTTCCTGCTTCCTGCTGCCTGCTGCCTGCTGCCTGCTGCCTGCTGCCTGCTGCCTGCTGCCTGCTGCCTGCTGCCTGCTGCCTGCTGCCCACAACGGTTGCTCCTGTTCTCACTGCCTATCATCTATATAGGAGCTGTTCTTCAGAGATCTGCAGCACACCCTCTATAGAATTCTGCCACAGACATCTCAGGGAGTCCTGAACCCTCTGTGGAACTGCTCCTATCACATCATTTTTATATCGGAGTTAGCACATTCTCCAAGTCTTCATCCCCTGGGATCCAACAGAGACACATGGGTACCTCTCATTGTCAGGTACGACAGTTAAGAATCTGCAGTTCCCAAATCACATAGAAAGATAAGGAGGGTCAGGATCAGAAATCTTTAGCTGCCAGAGTGTAACAGCAACTTCCCTCCTTGCTTACAATGGACCATGTTTTGTTTGGTTTGGTTTGGTTTAAATATAGGCGTGCGGCAGAAATAATGGGTGTTTCTATCCTCTTCCTGTCTGATCTCTCTCCCCCCTATCAAAAGCTTGGAAGCTGAAAGTCTTCGAAAAGCTGGATTTAACAATGACATCTTGGTTACTCTTATTACTGTAATTGCAAATCTTTCTAAATTTTTACCATTTTTTTTCACAGTGAAAACTTAGGAAAGAGGGGTGCCCACAGGCAGCTAGCATCTTGGCTTGGAAGTTCTGCGTGCAGAATTTTATCTCTATTAGCTTATACCTCTGAGAAAATGCTGACAATTTTGCTTCCTACTCTTTCTTAGCTAATTTTAATGATCTGAAATCCATAATGAGATTATATTGGGATTTTTTTTTTCATCAGGAATATCACAGTGCTTCTGCAGTATTTCAGGACACCCTTGTAATCCTGCACTTAAAATGCAAATAGGAGAGATGCGAAGCAAGGGAGAGAGTGTTCTCGTGATCGGAGTGGGTTAAAACTGGATCATCAATTCTCATCAGGAGTAAGAGGAACTCCCCGAATGACCACTCCTTCTCACCAACATTGCTCCCAGTTACAGCCCCACAAGCTGACTTGAAACATTGGCAGTTAATTGACCTTGAACATTTCAATTTCTTACCTGTGGTGAAAAGGTAGTACTGGTATACAAATTAAGCTATCTCATTAACAAGGTACACTGATAAAGTAATGGAAATTCGGATGCTCCCAGGCTTCACCTAGTAATTTCAGTAGGATAAGTCAGCCACAGGGGATGGAAAGATTCCCGTTGGGTTTTAAGCCGCGAGGCTCTGCAGTGTGGTACATGATAGAATGTGCTTGTTAGAACTTTAAGAAAAATGTGGAGGAGCGACGGGGAATTTTTAAGTTAGAAATGGCTCCATCACTGACTGATCTTAGCAGCCTTTGATGGCAGGGAGGGACAACGACAATGACGGCATTGATACAAATGGCACCTCAGCTGACGGTCACACTGCACCAGCCCCCTAGCCACTGTCCATCTATCTAGCCTCCTGGAGACAAACCATCAGCATAGCTACTTGGTTACAGTGGAGAAGGTGATGGCTAACTCCATTAAATTGAAAAGTCTAAATGACTATAAATAAAACACGGTAATGAATTCTTTATTTTGTTTATTAACTAAACCTTTCAGCTGCTAGTCAAGTGTTATTTGTCCTTAATGTGCTTTTAATATGCTAATATATTCAACATTACAGTAAGCCAATACCTATGAAACTAAATACCATCTTGTTCTAATGCCATCTATTCTGGTTACCGAGGTTAACCTGGCAAAGAGTCTTATCCTTGCATTTCTTTCTCTCTCCACAGGTTACCACAGGCTTCCTTCCTCAACCCCATCCCTCTGTCTCCTCAGCCTTCTCCCTTCAGCTAAATCCCTTCTGAGATTTAGCATGGTAAAGTGTCCTGTGGGCTTCAAATAGAAGCATTTCTCTTCTATTTCTTTTTGACTATATTTACTTGTTATTTTACTCTGTGTGTGTGTGTGTGTGTGTGTGTGTGTGTGTGTGTGCGTGCGTGCATGCACATGCGCACATGTGTGCCTCAGTATCTCATCACATATGGGAACAGAGTAGGGTCACATAGGTGACCATGAAGGTTAAAAGACTGGTGCCAGATACCCTAGAGCTGGCTTTGCAGGCTGTTGACAGCCACCAGATGTGGGCACTAGTCCCAAAGCTGTGTCTTCTGCAAGAACAGCAGTCACCAAGCCATATCTTCAGCTCCTAGAAACATTTCTGAACTGTTCAGATGACAACCTGGAAACTCATATTTTAAGGTCAGCTCTCCCCCCAAGCCCTTAATAGGATTCCTAAATATTATAGTACTGCCATGAGAATTCAATTTTTTAAAGCAGATGAAGTACCTATTGATTTCCCCACGTTCAGAAATTGTGACGGTACGTGCTGGCTGTAACTTTCTGAGTGCAAAAACCGTTGTTACTGCTATTGACTCCGAGCAAAGAGTTGTCGTCACAATAAAAGCTGAGCTTTAAAGATGTTTACTGACCTCGCAAATCTAAGGGTAGGGAGGTAAATATGTAGAAGGCAGTTTGCTCTCAATCTTGCTCTTTTGTGCAGTGGGTAGTGGTTAACACAGGTCCTCAGAACCGTCCAAACATGCTAAGACTGAGACGCTCTGTGTCCTCAGCTGTAGACAGGATGTCTATACGAAACCCCACCTGCAATGCTCAGAAAACTCTACGGAAGATGGGGCAAGAATAACGGGAGCTAAAGAGTGGGGGGCCTGCTGTAAAATGCTGATCCTGATTATGACATCACTGTTGCACATATGGGCTCACAGCAGCTGTGATTATGTACAAAAGACCTGCACAAGAACAGCGCAGTGAAAAATTCTAGCATGATCCAGGGACAGACTGATGATGATCACACCAGCCTGAGGAACTCTTGGCAGTGGATGGCTGCTGGGGGTGGAAGAGTCAATTTTCTTTGGGAGTGTGAGACATTTGAGACATTTCCCACACCCCTCCCATCCACATCCGTAAGGGCAGCACTAACTCGACTTAGTGGCTTTAAGGGAAGGGAGGTGCTAGAGACACAAAAAGAATTGGAGGGGTGGGAGTAATGGAGATGATCAAGATACATTATGGACAAGAATGAAATTTCCAAAACATTTTAAATGCTTTTATTATTATCTGTAATAAAGCATCTGGTTGTCGTTCTCTACTTTCTGCTTACAATTTTTCTAGCCCCCTTTGCACTATGGCCCCTGAAGCATTAGGAGGAAAAGATGGGATATAGATTTTTCATTTAGGGTTGAGCACTCTGAAGTCCCTGTTCTCTACACCTTGAGCTACTGAGGGTCTCTGTGTTAATAGCCGTCTACTGCAGAAAGACGCTTCACTGGCGACAGTTGAAAGGGACGCAAGCTAGTCTGTGGGTACAGCAATAAGCCATTAGGAGTTGGTTGAGTGAAACAGCATTTTCCAGACCCAACACGTGACTGCACATATGAACTCGCAATGTCTGTGACCGAGGGCACATGGAAGGCGGGCGTGTGCATGACCTCCTACCCCTAGCAAAAATGCAACAGCAAGTGAAAACTATTCAAAGAGGGAGAGTCGGTTTTCTTTTAAAAGGTGGCTCCAAGTAGGTCCGCCATGCTCCAGTGGATGGCCCTACACCTAAGAGTGTATGAGCAGCGCAAATTGCACTGGATGGTAAGAGAGAGAGAGAGACAGAGAGAGAGAGAGAGAGAGACAGAGAGACAGAGAGACAGAGAGAGAGACAGAGACAGAGACAGAGAGAGAGAGAGAGAGAGAGAGAGAGAGAGAGAGAGAGAGAGAATACAAAGTTAGGAAGGTTGGTTAAGAAAGGGGAGAATGGGGGTTGGGGATTTAGCTCAGTGGTAGAGCGCTTGCCTAGGAAGCGCAAGGCCCTGGGTTCAGTCCCCAGCTCCAAAAAAAAGAACCAAAAAAAAAAAGAAAGAAAGAAAGGAGAGAATGAATATGGGACAAGTAGTTGGAGGACTAAATATGATCAAAATATTGTATTAAATTCTCAAAGAATTCATAAAGGCATTTAAAACTATTTAGTGACTAGATGATTGCACAACAAAGTAGTTCTTTGAAGGGTTACCTACCACCTTTAGGTTCCCACAAAACCTGTCTCTGGAGGATATGTTCCTATTAAATATGACAGACAAACTAAAAAGTATCCAGTGTATATTCAATAATAAGCTCTCAGATGGAATTTGCATATACAGAATTTGCAACAATGTTATACTTTGTTATCAAAATTATCAAGTGAAACAAAATACGTTTTCACATTTCTTAGAATAAAACTTGACAATATTAGAAAGAATAATGAATTTTCCCAATATTATGCAACATAGAGATGAAAACTTACTTTATATTTAAAACTAAAAATTAGTTTCTGTTTTTAAAAAGTAACCTAACCTCTGTGTGACACTTGAAAAACCACCCCCTTTTTTCTTTATTTCTTCTTTCTTTTTTATTTTATTTTATTTTGCCCCTGGAGTAATTATAACTGAACTTGACTCACAGTGATACATTTTATCCTCATAATATGCTGAAATGCTATTCAGTGTTAGCTAATTGTAAGTAATCTGACTGCCGAGTTGTGTTTAAACCTTATATATGCAATGTCCAGTCTTCAGCATTTAGTGCTGGGATGGGAGGAAGAGCTTAGACTAAAGGAAAAAGAAAGGAAATCGTGCTCATGGTTACAGCCATGTAATATAGGTGAGAAGGCACTTCAGCCCTGCTCATACTAAAAATGGCACAGCGGTCACTACCTGGCTTATCAGGGGAGGTTGACATGGCTAATGAATGCATTTGGCTCTCAAGCAGACGAGTATGAACTATAAGGAGAGGGTGAGTCAGACTTCTTTCTCAAGAGATAAGAATGCAGGACACAGACGTTCAAGGACACTATGCACAAGTGACCACCATTGAGTGGTACTGCCAGCCACTATTAGGACATCCAAACTTCGAGAAAATAATTGGCTTAATTAAAATTGTCAGAGGAAGGTTTCCTTCAAAGATAATTACTTCTTTTTTCCAAATGGGATCTCACCTGTATTTCCCCCAAGAATCCCCATTTGCCTGGTTCATTTTGAACTTGACATTAAATTACAAGAAAAAGGAGAGAATAGAAAGAATATGGTGCCACTTTTTGTCTGGTTTCATTAAATGGTATTTGCTGTCCAAGGAGCATCATTTAAAGTCACAGCAAAGTAGTTCTCCCCTCACCCCAGGACAAAAAGTAACAGTGCTGATGAAGCTGCTGCTGCTGGTCTCTTCTTGAGTTTATTCCCAGTTCTTGCCTACTCTGATCTCAGACCATTTCTGGAGTGGACAGATGACCTGGACCAGGCCAAGGGAGCAAGGCTAGGGTGTTGAGGGGACTACTAAAGAAGTGTTTCCATGCTGGCAAGAAGAAGGGTTACAAAGACATTGAAATAACTTGTAGGAAGCCTAAGCAAGTGAGGCCAACAGAGAAGCAGAGGAAATAAGAGAATACACCACCAAGTTCTAAGGATGTGCTCAGGAGCCCTTGGTCAGCTCAGTGTAGTTTTGTTTTCGTGAGGTATGCCTTGCCCTCTACTTTAACAAAAACTCCTCAGGGCCACTGCTATAGCTGCCGCCTCTGCTGCAACCGCTGCTCCCACAACCACCATCTCCTCCTCCTCCCCTCCCTCTCCCCCTCCTCCTCACCTCCCCTTCCCCCTCCTCCTCCCCCTCCTGCTTCTCTTCCTCTTCCCCCTACCCCTCCTCCTCCCTCACTCTCCTCCTCCTCCATATCCTTTTTCTCCTCTTCTTCCCCTCTTCTCTACCTTCTCCTCTTCCTCCTCTGCCTCTATCTTTCTTCTATCTTTCCCTCTCTCTGTCTCTCTATCTATCTCTGTCTCTCTCCACAACCACCAGTTCATCATTGACTTTGTTCTCTAGAACACACCATATCCCCAACCAGCACAGGCACTGTTAGATCACCACGCTGCTGCTGCTATCTTCCAACTTTAAAAGCAAAGAAGATGCTTCTCTTGACCTCATTTCATTAATTCAGATTTTCTGCCATTTTGGTTAACACTCTACCAAGGAGCCATCCACATCACTTCCAGCATATCTCATCCCATCCGACCTTATGCCAGCTACAGTCAGACATCTCCTCCCATATTCTCAACTGAAAATGTTCTTAATCCAAGTAACCAAAGGACACCAGATCCTCTAATGCAATGGGCAGACTTCAATCCTTCTCCTCCTTGAACTTATGGAGACTGCCATCCTTGGGGTCACCCTCTGTGTCTTCAGGTATTTCCTTTACTTAGCCCCTGCAGGAGTAAACTCTGAAATCTCCTCCTAGGTCATGGACTGTTCCTTTTCAGGCTCATAACTTCATTCTTCCTTTTAATTTTCATTTATATGTATG
The DNA here is from genome assembly GCF_021556685.1 of Rattus norvegicus. NCBI lineage: Eukaryota > Metazoa > Chordata > Mammalia > Rodentia > Muridae > Rattus > Rattus norvegicus. The sequence continues at coordinate 55,792,018 of NC_141552.1, read as the reverse complement.
TATGTATTACCTGTACGTATGTGTATGTATGTATTATGAATGTATTATATAATCATGTGTATATGTATGTGTTTGTGGGGTTTAGGGTAGGTGAGAGTGCATGCTATACAGTACACACGTTGTATAGTGTTCTGTGTACATAGAGGGCAGAGGGCAACTTACAGGAGTCAGTTCTCTCCTTCCACCAAAAGAGTCCAACTCGCCGTCGGCCATCTTTCTTCTTTTGTCTCCAGTCATCTCTCACAATTAAGACTCTCCAGGTCTCAGCCCTCAGCTTTGTTTATTCTCTTTCTATTTTTGTTCTTTGCTCTCTTGGCCAATTTGTAAATTTTACTCTTTTTTTTTTATTACATCTTCAACTTCCCACCCACCTCCTTACTCTACAATACATTTGCCTAATGTGGTCACTACAAGTCTGTCCTTCCAGTTCCTTGAGGTGAAAATAAATAAATAAATAAACAAACAAATAAATAAATAAGTGGAATCACATTTAATTCCTTTCTTTCCCTTACACCATATGCCTCAAGCACTGGAGGATACTGGTAATTCTTCACCCTCAGAACCTTCATGCATGCTTCCTTGTCTCAAGTCTTATTGTGCTATCCTGGATTCTTGCAGTAAGCACCAACCATCTTCCTCTTTCAGTCGCTGTCCACTGAAACTCTCTTCTCTATACAATATGTATAAATACCACCCCTGAACTCGAAAATACTGAAGTCACTCTCAGTCTTACACCAAGTGAAACATAAATTCTGAGGACAGCAACTTAAGATTCTACTGGAAATTATTTTCCTTCACCCCTCCCGCCCACCATTTTTTTCCTTCCCAGCTGTTAAAGTTTGAATGTGTCCCCCTGAAGTTCATATGTTGGAAACATAATCCCAATGAAGTTTTAGGGAGGTCATTAGGATAAGGTTGAAGCTCCATTAGGGAGACCCTCATGACACCTCCATATCACAGGAAAACCATACACACACACACACACACACACACACACACACACACACACACACACACACACCAAATTGCTTTACTTACTCAGTCCTACCATGTGTCTTTTATCTACCATACTACTGTGCAGGAAGACTTGATTTCCTAGCCACAAAGCATGAAAGGTCACACAACAGTTTTCTTTATAATTTCCATGGTCTGTAATATTATGTTACACCAACGGAAAACAGACTAAGACACCGGCGTTTTCCTTTCCACAGACAGAGATCTTGCTGTTCTTTGAGTGAACTTCATCATAAGCTCTATCTTCAAAACTACTCAAAGCTTACCATCTCCTGACATTCTGGTTTAAGTAATTCTTTATCCCTGTGCATCTTGTAGACAGGACAAATTTTGAGTCAAAGTTTTTATAGATGGGATTCTCTCTACTGGAAGTTCCACCTAGATATGGGAAATGGTCACTTCAGTCTCCACATTCCTGGCTGCTAGGAGTCTCAGCTAGGGTCACCCCTATTGATTCTCCAAGCCTCCCTGTTCCAGGTCTCCAACTAGTCCCAGAGATACCCCAATTTATTTACATTCTCACTCCCAGCCCTCTTCAGCACTCCTTTGCCACACCTGATCCCCATTCTAAAAATGGAGCAGAGATTGAGGGAACTGTCAACCAATGACTGGCCCAACTTGAAACCCATCCCATGTGAGAGAGCCTACCCCTAACACTATTAATGATCACTTGCTACACTTGCAAGCAGGAGACTAGCATAACTGTCTCATGAGGGGCTTCACCCAGCACTATATGGAAACAGATGCAGAGACCCACAAGCAAACATCAGGTGGAGCTTGGGGAATCTATGGAAGAGTTGGGGATAGCATTGAGTAAGCTGGAGGGGTAAAGGACACTACACGAAGCCCTACAGAAGTCTTCTAACTAACCTAGGCCTATGGGAGCTCACAGAGACAGAACCACCAACCAAAGAGCATGGAGAGGCTGGACCTAGACTCCTCTAAAAATTTGTAGCATAAATGCAACTAGGCCTTCATGTGGGTCCCCGAACAATTGGAGTGGGGGCTATCTCTAACTCTGTTGCCTGCTTTTGGGTCCCTGTTCCCTAGCTGCACTGCCTGGACTAACTCAGAATCATATGGTCTATCACCAACCCAGACTAGGAAGAGTACCACCACTATGCATCTTTGACCAAAACGTTACATAGCTTATGACCACATTTCTAAATAATGAATAAAATAAAATTGCAGTCCTGTAGGCCTGAATGTTTGAACTCATACAAGTTGGGCCTGAATTCAACTAAATCACAGAATGCATTTCAATGGCGCGCTCACATGGAAAAAGCTCCACAATTGGCTGAGATCTCAATCTCACAGCCAACCAATGAGCTCACAACTACCCAGTTGAGTTACTCCAAACTACATCTCACAGATGTATCCACAGTTTTGGTTTTTTTTTTTTTTTTTTTGAATTCTGGACACAATAGAAATGAGAGGCTTTCTCCCTTCATCTCCCCAGCAGGGCCCTGAATTAATAATGCGTCACTAAGTTCTCCAAGGCCCGAGTCCTTTGTTGTCTATCAATTTTGCCTCACAGCAAATTGGCAGGCTGACTTTCAGCCCTTCTTTTTGTCTTGCCAGATCAAACATTTCTGAAATATTTAATAATTCAGGGGATTGAAAAGTAAATATTTATATCCTTTCTCTGTTCAGGCATTTTGATTTATATATTTGATTTTCCCATTTTAGGACAACCGAATTTCCTCCAGAGGCCTAGGAAAGCTACAGAAAACCCTTATACTGTGCCTTAATCTGTTTTTCTTTTGACCACATCGAGTTTTGGGTTATTTAGATTAGCAGTTTGGGGGAAAATGGTTTTGAGTACATGGTGTCTAGAAAGTCAGATGATGAACAGGACCTGCCCATGCCTTACTTTCTAAGCCCATTATAATACTTGTCTAAAAGTTCCCATTTAGATCCATTATATCGAGGCAGGTCATTTCGGTAAATAACATCATGGACCGGAGATAGCACACTGGCTCAGAGGTTTAAATAACATATTTTTTCTTTTCCAGCCAGTCTGAGATGATAAGCTGTCATAAGCCAAATACCCTTACACCAGTCCTTCTGGATCATGAAGCTAAAGTCCTTCTCCTTACAGCAAACAGACATCGTCTCCACACAACAGTTGGGAAAGCAGCATGGGGTGTGGTGGTAGACATTAGGCATGGAAGGTGAAAATCCAGTCATAGGTGTTTGATTGATTAAATGAGTTAATATTCTTCCAATATGATTCTGAGATATACATTTTGAAATTTCAGAATCTATTCCTTTGTATTATATTGCTATGGTCATTGCTACTGCACGGACAACAGTAGCATGATGACTAATGATGTATCCAGCCAAAGCAACAATGTTTACCCTTCAGCTTGGATATAGATGGAAAAAGTACCTTTCTTCCTGATACCAACTCTTTAAATTTAGACTCTCCAGCCTTTAATTTCTAAAATGTATGACTAGGAGTTCTTTCACTGTCTCCTGAGAGACAAATTGTCATGTAGCCTCTTGCCATTTTTATAATCCGGGTCTGTCTCTCTCAAGGACCTATGAGACAGCCTTTGAAAACCAAGCATTGAAGACTAGGTCCGTCTTCCAGGCTCTGTGGGAGATTAGGAGCCCAACTTCCTCAGCCTCCGATTAGCAAGCAGATGGTCTGATCACATTGGCCCACAGCCACCAACCCCCACCAATGTACTCTGGTACATTTCCACTAGGTCAGCCTCTGAGGGCTTGTTGCAAAAGAACTGAGTTCAGTCTCTCTCCTCTATTGAAATATCTTTGACCTCTGCTACAATGCTCTTCAATAAAGTCCTCTTTGGCCTCTACCTCAATCCAGTCTATTATGTTTACTTTGATAGAAGCTCTTTCTCTTTTCTTGTGTTCCTTTGATGTAATTTTTGTTATTTGTTGTTGTTTTTCTTCTGGGTTTTAATCTCCAACACCTTAACCATTCTACAATTAGAGTCTAAGAGAAGAAAAATGCGTTGTTGTGGCCCATCTCAGAGTTAGATAGCCATTCTCCATTGTAGTACACAATGCCCAATGGATACCTCTGTATTCCTGTGCTATCAGTTAGCAAAAAGGAAACTGTGTAGTAGCACGAAAGTGTCATGCAGCTCCCTCAGCACAAGGTAATGTTGGCCCTCGCCAAGAGAACAGAGAAAGGTATGACCAAACTACTGCACAGACAGTCGCATAGCCACAGACATCCAATGCTGGGAATCAACTCTGCCATTCTCAGCAGACGCCGAAGGCACAAAGTATAAGAATCCACTCACAATCTTCAATCACCTCTGACACAACAACAAAATAATGGCAGCTAGTCACACCCTGGCACCACGGGTGTGCTTCATCAATCAACTACCACTTTGGAAGAAGAGAGGAAATTTAGGAAGCTGATGTGACTGAGATCTCACTTGGAAAGGACTCACACATTCCAACGGAGCTCTGATAGCCAGTAGAGGCTAGTGATTTGGAGACAATGTAAGTGGGACCACATACAGTAAGGAGTCTGGACAGAGTTAGAAACAGAATCCTACTTTAAAACAACACAGCTATCAACACTTTGACAATCATGAATAATATGTGAGACGCTCTTGCTCCCCTTCAACCGCTGACCAGACTCAGGAGTTCAGAACAAGATGGTGGTGAACATGCCAGTGTAGGATTCAGATCCGAATGACCTATGCACTCTAGTAGTACTATGGGCTACTCATGAATGACGGACATACTAACAGCTGTCAATAATATATCTTATAATTAACAGTAGAAATGTAGATTATGGAGAATAATTCCATTTTCATATATAGCCGAACAAGATCAGTGCAACTTTACAATTAAAAAAAAATCTTGCCATTTATGTAACATGAATGCAGCCATAGTCACACATTAGATGAAGTTTGGGGGCATCATAAGGATCTAGACACAATGTTATGTAATAGTATATAGAATGTATCCAAGTATGGTGTAGAGTTTGAAGCCAGCAGGTAAACTATTTCCCTATGCACACATTCAATTCTAGAAATGCTTCCAAATGCAGACCTTTCCGATAGGCAAAGAATTGATTCCTCTAAAATCCCTGATTCCAGCCAGCTCCATCTGGATCCTGGTCTATGAAAAAATAGAGGGACACAAAAAGGTTATGATTTGATGAAAAAAAAATAGAGTAGGAAAAATGGCCATCATAAGTTTTATGAAAAAATTATTCCACTACCATGAATCTTGTCCGGGATCCACACGCATTTGAATAGTTTGAATTATCCCTGATGATTTAATCATTTTAACTGATTTATTTACCTCATTGAATAAAACATATCAAGATGCAACACATTTGATCTTTGGGTATTTTATTGCGGTAAAATAATAAAATACATGTATGCAATGCCGGCTGACTTTTCCAGAATAGATGCTTTCCCTTCATCTATTACTCTGATTATTTAAATTTTTTTACTTAGGTGTATGGGGATGTGTATGAGTATTTGCCACATGAATGAGAATGTCAGCGGAGGCCAAAAACAGGTGCTGGATCCGAATGGAGCTGAAGTTACAGTCAGTATCTGCCTGACGTAACTGGATCCTCTAGAATAGCAAATGACCTTAACCACTGAGCCATCTCTCTGACTCCTACTAAGGCCTTCCTAACGTGAAACACCACTGGTTCACTGGTCTGTACTAGAGAACGGTAGCAGCTGTTTCCCCGGCTTCGTAAGGATAAAGTTTAATCCGCGTTTGGAGGGAGCACGCACGGTCAAGTTTGTCAGGAAGTGAACAACATGGACGGCCAAGCGTAAGAGGGGAAAAGGACATCAGTTTATCTCCGTCTGATTTCTATTCCTGATACACAATGGCAAGTTTGGAATTGTCCGTTGTGATAAAAGAAAGGCTCACAAAGCAACCTCATTTCTACTCAAACCAATGGGGCCTTTCACACAATCGTCCAGCAACCTATCATCGTTCATGGTTCCCAGTGTATATTGATCCACTGAGTCATAATAAAATAGTACTTCCAGACGGGAGTGAGAAGAGTTGTGTTTCTGCCTAGCCAATTTCAAATTGCTTCTGGCAATACTATGAATCTCATCCGCACCTCTGTGTTTCCCTGCAAACTCTGTTACCACACAGGAACACGAAGGAACTGAAAGTTAAAAGAAAAGCCAGTGCCATAGCAGGGGCAGCTCCACGCATGCGCCCTATGAGAGCTACAGTAATTGCAAAGCACATACTTCTGATAAACACAATGAACAATTACCAGCACGGATTGCTATGGCGCAGCTCATACTGCTTTTATCACATACATATTCCCCAAAGGCGTAACCCATAGTTACGGAAGGAGGATTGTAAAACACCAGAGGTCAGGGATGCACCTTTAGAACCGAGAACTTTGCTTTCTTAGTGTAAGACGTTTGCAATTTGTAGCTGTAAGAAATGGGAAGGCAGTATTTCCTGAGCCAACTAAGCCCAACAGTCAACCATAAATGTCAAGAACTTTATATTTTCATTTAATGGCACCAATTTTTCCTTCAACAGACGCATAACTGAGCACAAGAATATTGTGTTGTATAATTGCCCTGGTGAAAATTTTAAATCTACTGCATTTGCAGAGTCACACAGGAGTCTGAGTACGATCTTTCCAGTGCTTTGTGCGCCTTTACATAAGAATGGGAGGGGCTGGGTAACAGTGGGGGTGTCCCACTTCAGGGGAGTCTCAACGGGACATTCAGGGTTTGCTTGATTCTGAAGAGGGAATGCTTTCAAAAGGTGTCTGAGAGAAAATTATCCTTCGGGACCCTTGGGGGTGACCTCCTTCTGTGTCTGTTATCTGAACTGTAGCTTTGGGGGTTTCTGTCTCTCTGTTCCTCCACCGCGTGTTTTCCCGCACCATTCATAAGCCGTGTTTTTGAGGACCCTTGCTGCAAAGGTACCTTGTGGACGGGGAAGCCTGAATTTTGTCTCCTGTAGCTCTGGTTTCCCTTTGATGACTACATAGGGCAACAACTCCTCTGTGTCTATTCATAGACGTCCTATAGATATCTTAAACTCAGAACTCCAAAAATGGACATTTCGTCGCTTGTCAAAACCAGATGGCCAAATAACTCTGGTCTTCCATTCATTTGGACTATAAAAAAAAAACAACCTTCAAATGGTTTCTAATTATTCCTTCTCAAAAATACCATGAGGTTGCCAAATTGAGTCACCGTGACTTCCAAAGTGATTCTCATTGCATCCCTTTCGTTCTCTTACTCCTGTCCTGGTTGGAGGCCTTGTTATCTCAAAGATGCCATTAAAAAAAATTTTTTTCCTCAGCTTGCCGATCGGTCATTAGGGGTATATGTTTCAGTGAGACATCATCTCCAAAGAAAAGGGGTTCTAGTGACCTGAGAAAAGTGGGTTCCCAATTACCGGAAGCATTAAGATTGTGGGTGAGCACAGAGGTCATAACCTACGCTGAAAAATCTGGAAAGACTTCCAGAGATAGTCATATCTGTGCTGAGAAGCTCAGGTCAGAGAAAACAGTAGCTTTCCTGAAGGAACGGGCGATAAGAGGCTTGGAAATGAGAGAGAGCACAGCATATTCAGGGACTTGAAACTGCACCAAACAGTTGGGCTGTGAAGTCATAGGACTTGGCTTGAGATGGAGGACGAGACTACACTGGTAAACGGAGGCTGATCTTAAGGGCCATAAAGGATACAGTGAACACTGACAGAGTGAGAACTAGGGCTTAGGGGAGGCGAAGAAATGAATAAACTGCCAGTAGGCAGTGTAGAACGATCTCCTTGGTCAAATTATAGAAAGAGAAAAGGCACCTTTAGGGTTGCGGTATTAATCAGAGCTGAGAAGTCTGAGGCCCTAATGAGAGCCATGTCTTCTAGCAAACACCATGAAAGGGAACAAACAAGAGATGACTTAGTGGTGAAGAATGGAGAGGATCTTATGATCCGTGGATAGCTCATAACTACAAGATGTTAGAGCATCGTTACAGAGATGAGGAAAAGCGAGAGAAAGCCAATGGTGAGAATCTGAAGAACATTCTAGATAGCGGTGCTGAAAGTGGTGGTGGTGGTGGTGGTGGTGGTGGTGGTGGTGGTGTGTGTGTGTGTGTGTGTGTGTGTGTGTGTGTGTGTGTGGTGCTGAAAGTGGTGGTGGTGGTGGTGGTGGTGGTGTGTGTGTGTGTGTGTGTGTGTGTGTGTGTGTGTGTAGATGTGTAGAGGTCAACGTAGGGTGCCTTCCTCGGGTGCCAACCACTCTCTTTTCAAGGCACAGAGTCTGGCAACCTCCTGTAACACTTCTTCCCCAAGAATGGGATTACAAACACAAGCTACCACGCCTGGCCTTTTCTCATATGGCTTCTGAGAATTGAATTCAATTCTCGTGACAGTGCAGCATACACTTTCCCAACCAATATCTCTCCAGCACTAATAGAAGAAACCTTTGAAAAAGACGAAATTGAAACAACAGGAAGTCTGAAGAAATAGGAAGGGCTTGTGAAGCCGATCAGCGGTTCACTCTGGAACCAAAGGCAGCTCTCCTTGGTGAGCAGAATGAAATGACCTGGGCCTGATGGCACACATCCGTCAACCCAGCTACATAGAAGACTGACGCAAGAGAATCACAAATTCAAGGACTCCCTGGGCTCCACAGAAAATTTGAAACAAACCTGGATAACCTAGTGAGTTCTCAAAAGAAAAAGCCAAAAGACAGTTAGGGACAGAGATCAATAGTAAAGTCCTTGCCTGGTATATGGGAAGTCTTGGAATCAATCTCCAGTTTGACCAACGAAGAAAGAGAACAAGGTCTACCGTGTTATGGGATTTGGTACAGATGTTTCCGAGAGGAAAGCTGGCAACACTCCTTTTGGATTCACACTTGCTACAAGTCTTTAATATGTGTGTCTCAAATAGCCAATCTATTTTGCACCAAGCCTTTGCAGTTCTTTGAGTTCCAATCTTAGCAGCAAAAGCTACTTCCTATTATGACACACTGGGTAACCGAGTTCAATCTGGCTTTGCAGCCCCGTGACAGCACAGGTGTCCACGAAACCTCTTCTCACTGTCCGTTATCTTATTGGAAATATATGTACATCTCCCTATTCCTCCCCCTCAACCAGAATTTTCCCGGCCCTACTTCTCAACCGCACCTCAAATATCATCTCTTTCCAAATCTCACTTGTTAGCTCGGGAAACTCTGTCACAGGAAAGGATGGGCTTGCCTGAAGCTCATTACATTAATTACAAAGAACCGGATGTTAGAGCACCAGCTTCATGTGTGAAGATGACCTTGCCCAAACTTTTGTGACCTGGTTCAACATGAAAGTGTGACTCGTCATTAGTTGGTCTGCCATTGATCTCATCTGCCCAAACTCAGAGAGACTGAAATAAATTCGATCGATTCTGAGATGAAATCAGAAGGTCAGAGGGCAATGGGAGCATTTCCTTTCTGGTGACAAAGTGAAAGGACAGAGCTTTGTAATGAACGGAGCCGACATTTCAAAGGATCTTAAAGCCACTCTGTCATTTATTCTCTAAGAAATATTTGGTGATTAATTCCCATCCAACTCTTTTTTTTTTTTTTGGAGCGTCTGAAATGTGCTTTGAATCCCAGTGACAACATCCCCAGTATTGGTATCATAAGGTGTCTTAGGATCATTAAACTTATTAAAACTTAATGTGTTCTGTCCATAGATTACAAAGTGGTCCATGTTTGTATTTTGTTTTTTGAGTGATGTGAAAATGGCTTATAGACTGCCCACATGTGTTTTTAAAATGTGATGGAGACAGATATGGGGAGTTTATGGTATAGCATGGCAGATCTAGTGCTTTGGGCATTTCTAAATCTTCAAAAAGATTATGGAAGCTTAGTGACCTGTAGATGACAGAAGATAGCAGGTTAGGAAAGGTCACCTTTTTAAATTTCCCAAATGCCATCCCTCACATCAAAGAATATAGAATTTCTTTCCCTAATCACGTAAGTTAATTATGGTTTTCAAACTTGAAAATCACTCTACTGACCTTAGGCAAATATAACTACTGTATACTAGGGGCTATCATTCTAATTCTAGTCTATATCAGCAAAATCTTCAATGTACAGCCTAAAATACTGAACTAATAGATGCTTAGTACAAAAGAGTACCCACACAGCCCAAGAAATGCTATAAAGGACTCTAAGTCTACTGAACATATATAGAAACCACCTATATATTCCGTAACATGCTATGTATTCTGTGTCTCAACTCCCTGGATCTCGGCTGGGAGTATAACTCTGTTGACAGAATGCTTTCCTATCATGCACAGACCCTGGGTTCTCTCCACAGCACTTTATAAACTAGGCATGATGGTGTATGATTGTAATTTCAGCATCTGAGTAATTGAGGCCAGAGGATCAGCAGTTCAAGGTCACATTCATCTTGGGTTACATTCTGATTTAGAGACCAGCTTTAGATACAGGAGATCTTGTTTTGAGACAGAGACAGAAACGGACGGAGAGAGATAGAGACAGGCAGAAACAAACAGAGACAAACAGAGAGAGAGACAGATAGAGAGACAGACAGAGAAAGATTGCACAATGGCTGGAGAATGATCCTAGAGTTCTGGTGAAGCCAGGCTAGCCTAAGCACAGTCTGATTCAAAAGCTGTTCCATATATATATGCACATGATGTGGCTTCTACCTCCACGGTGTTTAACTCTTACAAAAGATAAATGTGGGGCTGGGGAGATGGCTCAGTAGTTAAGAGCACAAGCTGTACTTGCAGAGGATCTGGATTCGGTCACTAGAACCCACTTTGGGTGGCTCACAACTGACTGTAACCTTAGCTCTAGGGAGATTAGATGCTTCTGAACTCTGTGGGCATTGTACTCACCTACATACACACGCATGCGCGCGCGCACACACTCTCTCTCTCTCTCTCTCTCTCTCTCACACACACACACACACACACACACACATGCACATGCAACTTAGAAATAAAATGTATCTTAATGTCTTAGGATTACTATGACCAAATGGAAGTTGGGGAGAAAAGGGTTTATTTGGCTTTCACTTCCATATCACTCTGTCACTGAAGAAAGTCAGGACAGAATTCAGACAGGGTCAGAATCTGGAGGCAAGAGCTGATGCAGAGGCCATAGAGGGGTACTGCTTACTGGCTTGCTCATCATGACTTGTCCAGCCTGCTTTCTTATAGAACCCAGGACCACCTGCTCAAGGTTATCACTACCTGCAATGGTATGGGCCTTCCCTTGTCAATCACTAATTAAGAAATACCCTACAGGCTTGCCTACAGACCGATCTTATGGAAGTCACTCCTCTTAAATGGCTTTAGTTTGTATCAAGTTGACATCAAACTATCCAGTACACTTAAAGAAAAAAATAAAACAGAAACAACCACGAGACCTATCTGGAGATGATGTATGTCATCTGAGGGACTGAGTAATGCAAGCACTTGAAAAATTAGGATTAAAACACTCTGCGGTCTGAGAAACAGGGGGAAGAAGAATCCTTGCATTTTGATTCTAGGGTCAGACTTAGAAAGGACAAAATGTAAAGCTAGTATGTGTAAAGCAAAGGAGTGACATGAGGCAGACCAACGCTAGGCACATTTTTCACCATGGCAGTAATTGGACTGAAGGGATTGAGGGGCACAGAGAGGGCAGTGCTCATTAAAGCAGGAAAGGAAAGACTGGAGAACATTCTCTGTTCAAAGATCAAGACTGCTAACCCTCAAACTTCCAGTGTCCAATGACCATGTGTGTTGCCAATTATGAAGAGCAAGGGAGACGGAGAGAGAGAGAGAGAGAGAGAGAGAGAGAGAGAGAGAGAGAGAGAGAGAGAGAGAGAAAGAGAGAGAGAGAGAGGGAGGAAGAGAGAGAGAGAGAACATCATAATTTAGAAGTTCAGAAGAAAAAAAAAGCAGTAATTTCTGGTCACTAATAAGATCTGTGATTGCGACATACTGTTTTAAAGGAAGATAATATCCACAATATTTTAGCCTAACCATTACAGGCTTGAGGGTAGATAATTTGCTATGTCTAGGTGATTCCCAAAGTACATTAGTTTAACTTTTGACTCTGGATAATTATCAAATAAAAATTCAAAAGAATCTTAATTCATAGATAGACAGATAGCCATAGATGTGTGTGTGTGTGTGTGTGTGTGTGTGTGTGTGTGTGTGTGTGTGTGTGTGCACATACTATACATATCACTTAAAAGAATACATTTTGGGGCCAGCGAGATGGCTCAGTTTGTGAAGTTCTTGCCTTCCAACCACAAAACCAAAGTTCAATTCCCAGAACCCATGTAAAAACATCCAAGTTCGGTAGCAAACATATTCCCTGTGGTAGATGTGTGGGGGTAGAAACAGACAGATCCCTGGAACTCACTGGCAAGTTGGGCTAGCCTATTTGATGAGTTTGTGCAAGTGAGAATGCCTATCTCCTAAAAACAAGACGGTTCTTAGAAGACTCTCGTTCATCCCCCTCAGTTCCTCCATTTGACCGTGTAACCTGGCCCCTACCTCCTTCCCTCCTTCATGTCTCATTGTTAATTTTATATCCACTTCTCTGTCCTTATTTCTATACTCTCTCGGTCTCTTTTCTAATTTTTCTAGGCTTTACATACTACAGTGATTTGAATAAGAATAGTCCCCATAGCCTCATATAATTGAATGCTTCATCACCAGGAAGTGGAACTCTGAGAGGATTAGAGGGTTAGGAGGTGTGGCCTTGGTAGAGGAAGTGTGTCACTGGAGGTGGGCTTTGAGCCAGGCTCTGCAACTCTCCTTCTTCCTGCTGACTGCCAATCAGGTTGTAACTCTCAACTATGCCAGCACCATGCTTACCATGACAGCCGCCATGTGCCCAGTTGTGATGATAACAAACTAAACCTGAAACTATAATCCAGCCCTAGTTGAATGCTTAAATTTATAAAAGTTGCCTTGGTAGTGGTGTCTCTTCACAGCAAAGAAGAGGAATATAGACACCCACATTTATACCCGTATTTATGTGTGCATATATAAATGAATATATACTGTATATACACACATATATATTACAGGAGAGGATATGCATATAGATGAGCATGTGTTACCTGATGCTCTTTTAATGTCAAATACACTGAACTTAAATACACTTCCCTTGTGAAATAATAATCTATACTGAGTAGACACTGAATTAGCCCCTCGATGGAGCATGTTATAGGAAATGGTCAAACAATCAAGAAAAGATCAAATGTTCAATGCTCATGGCATGATAAAACGTCTCAGTGGTGAGTGCTACCTTAGCACTGTGTAAACCTGGCTTGGTCACCCCCAAAGTAAGTTAACACACAAATTAAAGCTTCTGTGAATTCTTTACATGTAGAAAATGGAAGGTGTTCTGTGAAAGAAGACTGGAAGAGCTCGTATATAGGATGGGATGAGGATGGGAGTATGATTCTGGGGATAGGGAAAAAATCTCTCGTAGTATAAAGGAGTCATCTGGGGAGAGCTCTTGGTTCAAAGAGAATGCTCAAGAAAGAAGGAATGGATGACATCTGCTCATTGTTTCACTTTTAATAACCTGGAATTATCAGGACACAGTCCCTGTTTTGACATCATTTTTCTTCTTCTAATGAGTAGAGGAGAAAATGTACAGGTAAAGGCTTGTAATACTGTAGAAGATAAATATATTATTATTATTATTATTATTATTATTATTATTATTATTATTATTTATTATCCTCTGAAAACAAAAGGCAAGGAGTGGGTATCTGAAGAACAAGAGTCAAAATTTCCTCTGTCCTATATATGGACAGGAACACACATACATTTGTACAAACACACACACACATATACAGAGACAGACAGACACATTCAATTTGTTAGCATTTCTGTATGTTTTCAGTAAAGAACAATGCAGAATGGAGAAACACCCTGCCCAAATATATAAAAATCGAACAAACAAACCATCACGTAACCTCAAAGTTGAGATCTAAACATTTGACCTCAGAGTACTCTGCTCTGTGTGTGGCCCAGGAACATCGTGTACATGCCACACTAACGAGCTCAAATGTGTCTCATGAACATGCAAAATAAAATGTACTAGGGTTTATTTTTCCATAAGCAAAACACATAGTGAAACATGAGAAACAGATCACACTTGGTTCTTATTTTTATATCAGTCTGATTTTTTTTGTAGGAAATCCTAATAGCTTTTCCACAACATCATTTCACTTTGGCTCATGAGTGGGAAGTCCGGTGCGGTAGCATGCTGGGAAATGTTTAATAACCTGTTCTCTGGGAAGGAAGGTTGTGCTTGATAATATGTGTCAATTCCTGTGGTGTCAACGCTCCCTCCACACCAGACTCCAGGCTATCTACTTGGGAAAGCTGAGATGGGAAGAGACGCTCACAGTAGGCCCTCACACATCAGCGGGCTACTGGCCATATCTCTGAGATAAGCTACTTAAGCCAAGCAGCTAGAATCATATTACAGTTATGAGATTCTCTGTCACAGCCCCGAGTGTGAAAAATGCATTTTTCCCCCTAACTCAATCTAATTTTCTATCTTGTGCTCTTATTCTGTCTCATGTAGAAAATCAATCTAATCATTTCGGAGGAACTCGGTCCAGTTCATGGATGACTCAATCAATTAAGAATTATGCTTCTGTCACCTTCAGCTTCAAAATGCCTGCAGGGATTTATCGTCCTTTCCATTGACCCTGGTGACTTCTGGGAACACTGGACAAGGGACTGCTTCTTGGTCAGCTGCCTGGGCAGTAAATGAACACATATAATCAGGTACCTTCTATCCTTCTCTGTATTAACTAGTAGAGCATGGGCAAGATACATATTTTATTGTGACATTCTGGTATCTTGCATGCATCCCAAGTATAAGATCTTGTCCACAGCTGTGGCCTCAGTTTATAGCACCTATAGTCCTCCCTGCCGTATCCCTAGCTCTTATTTCTCTCTAGTACGCCTCCTTTTCCTACAACTCATTTCTGCTGCCCTAGGGAGCTCCTATGCATCCCCATTTTGCATCTAGGGCTGATGTGTGTCCTTGCTACGTGACAATCTACATAATTCAGTAGCAGATGATTTAGTTGGGTTTTTTTTTCCTTCTCTTTTCTTTTCTTGAGACTGGCAGACTCCTTGTCCAGCATCATTCTAAACACACTGTTCACATGTAAGCATCTAAAGATGAAGAAAGGGCGCCACGAAATGCTCTACCATAAACTTGGTTTGAAAGTAGAGAAAAGGTAAGTTAGTTTTCACACTTGCTTGCTCCTGACCTGCCTTCTCCTCAATTCAAACTCTCCTTCCAAGTAGGGCAATATTGTTAATATTATTAACAGGTTAATATACTCTTTGAACTTGACAAGATCTAGAATCGCCTAGGAGATAAACCTCTGGGTATGCCTGGGAGGGAGTTTCTAGATTGAATTAACCGAAGTGGAAAGACTCAACTAATTGCCAGTGACATCATCCATAGGCTCTTTCCCAAACTGAATGGAACAGAGATAGCTGAATATTTCAGTAGATGATGATCTCTCTCTCTCTCTCTCTCTCTCTCTCTCTCTCTCTCTCTCTCTCTCTCTCTGTGTGTGTGTGTGTGTGTGTGTGTTTCTGTCTCCCTCTCCTTCCCCTCTCTCCCTCCCTCTCCCCCTCCCCCTCTCTCTCTTTCCCTCTCTTCCTCCTACCCCCTCTCTCACTCTAGCTCTCCCTCTCCCCACTGTGAACATAGCGATCATCTGCCTCACACTCTCACACTGCTCCTACTGCCTTGCCTTCCCTGCCATGAGTGACTGCACCCTCAGAATGTAAGCCAAAATAAACACTTCCCTCCTGAACTTGCTCTCATCAGGCATGGTACATAGCAGCAAGAAAAGAAAAGAAGACAGGGGAGAGAGAGAGAGAGAGAGAGAGAGAGAGAAAGAGAGAGAGATTCCTTTAGTCTCTTTCATCCTTTATCAACTCTTTCATGGTTTAAGCTTGCAAAGTATTCTGTAAGCCTTGTTGCCAAGTTATGCAATAACCTATATTTGCTTAAGCATGAGGTGACTCATAATACCTGAGATAGTTGAAGAATAAAAGGCAAGCAGGGCACCTATGTATAACCTGTTGCCCACACCATTCTGTGCACAGGGAAGAGGCCACTGAGAATCATTCTAGCATTAAGTCTTACAGCATCTTTCCTTATAGAAATGTGTGTGCTCACCTTTCCCAGTATGGCCACAGTTTGGTGCAGAAATGCAGAACACTTCATGTGACGAGTAAAAAGAATCCACTCAGTGTCCCTCACTGGCCAGTTTGGTAGGACTTACCGTAGAGATAGGCAGGTGTCTGCCAATAGTAATCAAAGATACTAGCATCTACCAGCTATTGCCTTATTCCTGATCCATGGCCTCTTCAAAATTACAATAGAGCCTATCAAAAGACAAAAGAAAGAGGGTTTTCCTCTGGTGTGGGTCATGAAGGCCTGCCAGATAAGAGGTCAATGCCTGTTTAGCCATCTTATGGACAGAAGCAAGATTAAACCTCAGAGAGCAAAGTTGTGCTTACACTGACTACCCAGGAGGCTGCTAACATTTACACGGCATTGATTTTTCCACATACAGTGCTCCTAAAATGCATGGCTGTTGACAATGTCTTTTGATAGAAAAATTTTGCAAATGGTGTGCATATTCCACTTTTGAAGGGTCTGCTATAAAATGCATATTTTCCTTCTCTATTATGGAAAAAAATCATAACATTGCTGTTTAAAAAAAAATTGGGCTTTATCCAGAAAAAAAAATACAATTGCACCATAAGAGTTTTATTTGAAAAGAGTTGAAAGCTTTGGCTCATATATTCTACTCTTTCATGAGACATCATTTGGGGGATTAAGCTAAACACAATTTGGAGGATTATGTCTGTGAATAGGAAGTGAATGATAAGGGAGTGACCCAGCGCAGAGCCAATGTGCAAAGACTGGGAAAGGATTTTATTTTGTCCCATTTCAGTTCTGTTTCCCCAAGTACTTGAGGGAAATCTGTCAAAACACTGGCTGATGTCAACCTCAAAGTACATGGACCCCAAAGATTCTACCCGCCAAAGAGCAGAGGAAACGGGGGAGGCAAGGGTGAGTCTGTAAACCCAGCAAGCCAGGGGCTGAGGAAGGAGGTTTCATGGCTAAGCCCTGTGGTATGTGAAGAGGGCAGAGGGAAAGAGAGGCAGGGACAGAGAGACAGAGACAGAGCAAGACAGAGGGAAAGGAAGGGGAGGAGACAAGCCCCAAATAAACAGCGAAGGAAAACAACAAACTCTGTGAGGACGGGAGTCATCTGATTTCTAGAGTTAATAGAATGAATGCTAAAATGCTGTTTCAACCCCCTTCCCTAAACTACGAGGCTTACAAGGAAATAAATAGCTCTTGCAGTGTGAGTGTAGTGTGTCTCCCACAGACTCACGTGTTTGTAAATTGCTGGGTTTCCAGCTGGAGGTGCTATGCTAGACGATGGAGCCTAACTGGAGAAAAGGTGTGCCCTTGGAGGTTATGCCCAGGCCCTAGACCCTTCATCATTTCTGCTTCCTGCCTGTCACGAAGTGAAGAATCTCCCCTAACCACACTCCCACTGCCGTCAGTTCCGCCCAAGTGCATAAGACCATGTGTCCATGGTCTGACAACACGAGCCAAAATACATCTTTTCCCTTCAGTTTGTGCTTTCAGGTGTTTCTGCCGCCAATACACAAAAGTAATTCACACAATAGAACAGTAGGAGAAACTAAGAGAAACTGTCCCCGAGGAAGCCAACAGGAAGCCTACCGCTACAGCTTAAAATGGGTTATGGTCAAAGACCGAAAGGAACTCGTGAACAAAGAGTGAAGAAAAATAGCAAATGTTAACTCAGCACATGGGAAAGACAGACAAACAGCTATGCAGAAAGGAGGAAATTGGAGAGACTACTCATTGGTTACCAGTGTTTACTTCTCTTACAGAGGACCAGAGTCTAGTTCTACACTGAGCAGCTTGTAGCTGCCTGTAACACCCGTTCCAAGTGGATCCTGCATCTCTGGCCACCGTGGGCATCTTCATTCATACCTGAGTGCATGGAAACACACACACACACACACACACACACACACACACACACACACTTTAACAAATAAAATAAAAATTTAAGGCAAAAAATGTACCAAAAAATACAACCAAAATGAATTCTTCTGAGGGATTTGAAGCAGATTTGAACACACAGAGGTGTAACTATGAAGATGGGTCAATTAGTGCCTCGCAGCCTGAGTAACAGAAAGAAAATAAAGGAGGAAGCCTGAGAGATCTATGAGGCACCATCAAACTTAACCTTGTGTGAGAGCAGGCAGAAGAAGGGAAAGGAAAAGGCAGTTAAGGAAATAATGACCACAACCTGTTTCCGATTTAATAAATGATGTGAGAATGGATACATTCAATAAACTCAATAGACACCGGGCAGGATAAACACGGAGCACTCCATTCCGAGACATATTACAATCAAGCACAGATTGTAATACGTGCTTTCTGGGGCACAGAAAGAATGTTAAAAGCAGAGACAAGAGATCTGTCACGTACAAGGGACCCTCGATAGGCACAGAAAATTTCTAAACAGAAACTATGATGGCCAACAACTCGTGGGACGACAAATTTGAAATGGTTCAAGGAAAAGAGAAAGTCAGCCAAAATATCTATGTTTGGCCAAACTGTCCTTTTAAATGAAGGACAAATCATGACAGTCTCAATTTAAAAAACGTAGATTTTGTTAATAGACCTGTCCAACAAAAACAAATCCCACCTGTGGAGAGAAAGAGGCATAGACAGTGAAGCAAAGTTAAATGAAGGAACAAAGAACACGATAAGGCAAATACGCGATTAAGCACGGATGAATGTACCCTTGTATTTGGGGTTTGTAGGCTCCCCTTTCTTCATGATTTAAAAGAGAAAGGCAGGACAAGGAGATGCTCCAGCAGCTGAAGGTGCTTGCTGCCCAACCTGGTCACCTGAGTTTGAACTGCAGGTGCCACAAATCAACCTCTGATCTCCTCATTCACGCAACAGCATGGGCACAGAGATGTGCACTGGGGGAGGGGTGGGTGAATAAATAAATAAAATCTAAACTTTAAAATAAATAAAAATGCACGAAGTCAATCAAATCCATATTAGGGTTATATATATATATATATATATATACACATATATATATATATTTCTTTTTCTGGAAATGATACTGAAAGGAAAGGCAGTTAAGTTAGGAAGAGAGGGTTTTGTGTGTGTGTGTGTGTGTGTGTGTGTGTAATATATATATATATATATATATATATATATATGTATCACAGAAGCTGAGGAATATTATAAATTATATTAGTTTTAATTTGAAAATGTAACCACAAGGAAAAATTCAAACACAAAAATAAAGAAGAAAATTAAACCACAAAATCTCAATTACAAATATTTTAGAGGCTTGGGCACTAGCTGGACAAGTGTGTAGACCTGAGCTGAAATCCCTAGAGGCCACATGCAGCAGGATGTAGTAGTGTGTGTCTATAATCCAGAGCGGTGGAGACAGGAGAGACGAGTTAGCTGGCCTATACAGGGGCAAACAAGGAATCCTGTCTCATACCAGGTCAGCCTCTGGCCTCCATTTTCCATGTGTATTCTATGGCTTGTGCCTAAACCACACACATGCACACACACACACATACACTCACACACACACTCACACATACACAATCTCACACATATACACAATCTTACACACATTTCCACACCACACACTCACACACATACACACACTCACACACATACACACACTCACACATACACAATCTCACATACACAATCTCACACATATACACACACTCACACACACATACTCATACATACACAATCTCACACACACACACACAGTCTCACACACATACATATACACCATCTCACACACATACACACACACACACAAATATGGGTGGGACTCATTTTTAAAAATCTATCAAAAAAAGTTTCTTTTGGGGACCTAATAATGATAAATGGTGTGGTTATACAACATTGTGATTGGTCTTAAGTGCCCCAGAATTGACATGACATAAACACAAATTAACGTTTTACTATGATTAATTTCATGTTACATGAATTTTTATCTCAGTTTTTGATAGTTTTTTACAGTGGATTAGTTAGCTTGCCTAATGCCGTGCAACTTTTATAGATTCACCCACCCCTTTTCGTAAGCACTGTGTAAAATCGCAAAGTTCAACCACCCACATGGTCGGTCTCCTGTGTGTTTTATTTTAACTTGTGCTGGAACTGCAGCCAATGGTTATATGTACGGCTTTGCTCTACATATCCGTTCCTTACATTTTTATTTCATTGATGGTTTTCTGCATCACCACACTCTTTATGAGAGTGTCCTAATCAGCATTAATGCCATCTAACACACAGCAGATGATCCACTCTGATAAATACAAGACATCGCATGCAAATGAAGCCGGGACGGGTCAGTCGGAGAGCAAATGCTAATACGTTCTCTTCCTCTTTAGCTTGGAAGCTTTGCTAATTTTTATTCCTTTCATCTTGAAAGCAACATAGAATAGCTCTAGCCATTGCAGAATCATAGCCAGGCTTAGAAGGGCACACTCATAAACACCATTGCAAACAATGACAATGGGGCCGAAAGTCTTAGGCAGGTGCACAGATCGCCACTGGGATTTCACGCTTATTTTTGCAGAGGAATGACCCAAATTACATGACCAGTTACAGTTCTGCCAAAATGACCTGGATTAGAAATTGAATCACCTTAAGGTTAGGGCAACTATTTGGAAAAGAAGTGGCATAGGATCTACCCAGACATCTCCTGGGTGTCCACCCAGAAGAGTCTAAGGCAGCAAATCACAGAGACAACCACGCATGCGTGTTTTGTAGCACTATACGCAAAGGCCAATGCAGGTGAAGCCAGCCTTGGTGCCCATTGGCAATAAAAGGGTAAAGAAAAAGGGTACAAGCCCATAGAATGGAGTAATATAATTTGTGAAAGATGACCTTTACGGGAAAATAGATAGAACTTGAAGACATCATATTGACCAATACAGGACAGATTTAGAAAGATAAATACCCCATGTTTTATTCATACATGGAATCTAACTGTTAAAAGGAAACCTGAAGTAGAAATAGGCTGTAGGACTATTTAGGACAGTGGTCCTCAACTTTCCTAATTCTGCAGCCCTTTAAGACAGTTCCTCATGTTGTGATGATCCCCCTTACCATAAAATAATTTTTATTACTACTTCATAACTATAATTTTGCTACTGTTATAAATCATGATGCAAAATGAGATACATAGGATATCTGATATGTGACCCCTATGAAAGGGTCATCCAACCCTCAAAGGGGTTGCAACCCACAGGTTGAGAACCAGCAAGAAGGGAGACAACATGGGGACTCGGAGTATACATAATCAAAGTGCATTGCATGTATGCATCTATGCAGATGTGGTAAGAGCAGGACTCAAGCTTGGTGACATAGCATGTGCCTACCATACCTTAGACCCTGGGTTCAATTCTCAGCACTGCAGAACAAAAGGAGAGTGTCATAATGAAAGCTGTCATCTCTGTACAAATAAAAGCACTGCTTTTAAAACACTATTCATTGGAAAACAAAGTAAAGGAGCTTTCTTTACTGACTCTCTGGAATGAATTTCAAAAGCATCCTTCTGACATTCTGGATGCCTACATACAAATCTTACTGACTACAAAATGGTACTAAGTACAGGTTCATTTATTTTACTGCATTTTTCCTTCCCTCATCCCAACCTTAAATGTATTTCTACCTTACACACATATTCTTGGTGTTTTTTTCTGCATTGATAAAGACAAAGAATTAGACTATATTTTAAATGGTCACTTGTCTTAATACAGTTGCAGAAGTCCAGAGAGGCTGAAAGATTATAGGAGAATTCTCAATATGGCTTTTATATACAGACTTCTTCTTTTAATAACATCTTAAGGTAAGTATGATATGTGTCAAGTACTGACTCAGTATTGACGTATTAGTGTTGGTGCGATGATAATGATGCTGATGGTGGTGGTGGTGGTGGTGGTGGTGGTGGTGGTGGTGGTGATGGTGGTGGTGATTAACTAAATACAGTTCCTTTGATGTTTTCTTTAAATTTCTTTAGTTTTCACCTAATGTTTTCACCTGGGTTAGTCATGTTCATGTTGGTTACCTTGTTTCCCTGGGTTTATGTGGTTATGACAGTTTTGAGACTTCATTCATACATGTCTATGTGTGGGTTTGTGCATGTGTGTATTGTGTCCAGGGAAGCCAGAAGAGAATGTTGGATACCCTGGTGCCAGGATTGAATGCAGCTATGAGTCACCCACTCTGGGCTCTAGGCGCTGATCGCGAATCCTCTAAAAGAGTACTGTGTGTTCGTAACTGCTCAGCCAGCTCCATAGCCCATATGTTGGGCTATCTTATTGAGTGTTATGAGGCATGGTGTGAAAACAGAAGTCTGAGCTAAGCCATCCATAGAACAAGTTCAAAAGTAAGAGAAACCCAAAAAAAGAAGCTGAGCTTTCAACTGGGACAAAGTATGGGTCTCTGATGTTCAGTCCTACACAGGTCTGAACGGCCTCAATGGGTGCAGTTCCTGCTGACTTTCACAGCTCGCTCCACTCAAGTCCTCCAATGGTTCTCGACACCCTCCCTATGGACACACAACACTCTTCCTACAGGGCCAGTACAAATCTGCCATCCCAGCAGATTCCCAGGGAAGGAGGATCCCTGGCCATCAGGAAGGTCATGAGTAAGACGCTACAGCTGAGTGGTCCAGCCTAGACAAGTCCCTCTTACATCTGTGGGAAGCTGGACTTGCCCACTGCGACATTCACTAGGGAAAGCAGTGCGGCAGAGAAGATGGACGTGGCGGATCGAATACGCCAAAGCATGTCTTTGATTTTAACTGCCTTTAATAGAAATGAATGAAACTCCCCTCCCCCACTTTGTGCTCCCCTCATCTCAAAGGGAGGATAGTTGCATTGTCCACACAAGGCCAGGGCCACTACTTCCTTGAACTCTTTCTTTAGCTTTGCAACCCACCAAACTTTCTGAGGACATTCTCATTCTGGGGCTGAGTCCCTTCACACATGTATGCTAATATTTTGTTTAGAATATTTTGCATTTATATTCATGAGCAAGAGTGGTTTTTAATTTTCCTTTCTTGTTTGTCCTTGACAGGGCTGGGAACCAAGGTTATGCCGGCCTCACAGAATGAGTTAGGAGGATTTTTGACTTTTTTCCTTTCTCCGAGAGAGAATGTCAGATCTGTCTTAAATGTGTTTGGAAGAATTCCCATTTGAACACTTGTTAGCCTGGAGTTCTCTTTGTTGGAACATTTTAATTATGGATCTATTCTCTTCCAGAGACAGAGGAGCTCTTTTTGTGTAACTTTTTGAATGCAATTTCGTAAGACTATATTTTCTAAACTTCCCAATCTTATTTTAGTTTTTGTTTGTGTGTGAATGTCTGAGGGGGTCAGAAGAGGGCACTGGAGCAGAAGTCACAGGTGGTCATGAGCTATGAATTGTAGGTGCTGGGAACCAAACTGTGGTTCTTTAGAAGAGCAGTAAGTGTTCCTTGCCCCTGAGCTGTCTCTCCAATGTACCTTCTTTTATTATTTTTGATATAATCTGTTAGATGCTTTTGTTCTAACTTTATTCACAAGGCTACTTGGATAGACTCTTCATATTTAGCCTTCTTCTGTGATACTTGCAATTAAGGATGTCAGTTTTTGTCTAAGTGGCGCCTCACAAGTTTGACTTACAGTGTTTGTCATCCATGAGCAAGAATGATTGCTAATCTCCATTGAGATTACTGTTGGAGGGGTGTAGTAATTAAATTCCACACCTTTCTGGATTTTAAGTATTTTTTAATTAATGATTTCCAGCTAATTTCACTGTAGCCACGCACTTACTCTCCATGATTTCAACCCTTTGAGATTTATTAAAACACTATTCTTTATGACAACACATAAATTTAGGTAAATAGCCTAGGTAAAGTTGAGAAGAATGTGTTCTCCAGTTGGTGGAGACACTTTATAAACGTAAATCACATTTGCCTATTTTGCTCAATTTATTCATTTTTCTATGTCAATCCTTTGTAATTTCAATAATATTTTCCTAGCTTGTATATCAAATAGCTAGACAGCAAGATACCATAACAATAAGCCCCCTGCAATCTGCATTTCTACATATATACATATATGTGCATATTTACTACTCCTTCCTGTAGTTAATATTGGTATGAAAACTAGCTGACACACTAGACAGCATTTCCTGTCTCTCTAGGAATGCTTCCCATAAAGGAGAGCTCACTGTGTTTTTATTAAATAGATCAAGCTGTATGCAATTTCTGTTTGGTTCACTAGCTTCTAGAAATACCAGTAAATCCATGTCGTGAGGCCTTCACCATCAAGTGATAGCACTTAGAGATGAAAGTCTGTAGGAGATGTAGGTGAAAGTAGAGGGTGAGGCACTCATCATGTGGTTAGTACCCTCATAACTAGCAGAAGATGGAGAGATGGTGCTATTCCCCTGTGCTTGCATCCAAGAAGCACCTTAAAAGGCAAACAGAAGGCAACCAATTGAAAGCTAGAAGCAATGTCTTCAAGAGATAGCAAATCTGCTCTCTCTTTGATCTTGCACTTCCAAACCTTAGAATTAGGGGAAACGGATGCCTGTTGATTGATCCACTTGATCTATGCTATTTGTTATAGCAGCCTAAGTGAACTCTAACTTTTCTAAATTAATTATTTCCCCAAACCAGACCTGCTAGAGTTGGTACCTTTGACTTTGGGGTAAATCTGTCAAGAAAACCTGGGCTCTGTGGGGGTCTTCTCTTGACCTCTATGGACTTCTAACCCACCCTGTTCCTGTTTCACCCACAATCTCACCATCTTCTCACAGCTACACCCTGACGCATGCGTCCCTTGCCCCTCAGTCATTGTCTACAGCTGTGCTTCTGAGAGAAAGCAGCCTGAGATCCATCCACGTAAAATGCTCCTACTCACTACTGACAAAGGCAGATGGGCTAGAGTGATTAAGAGCACTTGTCACTTGTACAGAGGACCAGAGTTAATTGCCAGCACCCATTAGGTAGCTCATAGCTGGTGGTAATTCCAGGTCCAAGGGATCAAAGATCTTCTTCTGATCTCTGTGGGCACCTGTGTAGGTGTACTAACCTACACATAACCACACAGAAACAAAATGAAACAAAAATAAATATTCAGACCTGCACTAAAAGAAGGCACAACTAAAAGTTATCTACTGGTGATTATTATCAACTTCACAAATTTATTTTAATTGAACAAACTGGAGGCATTGTATCAGTTTGGTTGTGATGATATTTATATCCTGAATTTCTTCATCTTGTGAAAATTCAAGACATTTTCTAAGCCATGAAAATCCTGTGTCTCCTAGTTTGAAGGGACTTGGGGCAATCTGCTTTAAGGAATTCCCCTTATCTTCTTATCTGTGTTTTGAAGATTTCTATTTTTAAATGAATTATGATGAAAACATGCATTACCCAAAAAGTACGCTTGGGGCTGGGGAAATGGCTCTGCTCCTAGAGTCCTTACTCAAGTGCATGCAAACTTGAGTCAGGGTCCTAAGCACTTAAGTAAAAATCCAGGAGCAGGAGCACACATCTATAATCCCCAGGCTGAAAGACAGGACTGGAGGACGTCTGGGTTTATTGAACAGCCAGCCTTGCCAAATCTGCCAGCTCCAGACCACAGTGGAGACATTCTCTCAGAAAAGTAAACTGGAGAGACTGATTGAGAAAGATATCCAATACTGGCCTCTGACCTCCACAGCAGGTACACGCACATGTGTACACACATACATGAACAAATACACTCACATACCCACAAACCACAATGTGCACATTGTTTTAGAATATGGAGACCCTCAAATCCAGTCTCATACATTTACGGGTGGAAAGAGAAAGCTGATGTCATTCCCCAAGGCCACCCAGGATTTACTACTGTGGTGTAGTGTTCTGGATTCCCAAGGCAGAGCTTTTTATCACCATAAATTACTTACAATTGGCGACTTGACACATCTGCTCAGATGGAATTATGGGGTTGATTTAGAGCTAGAGAATGTGTGCCTCTAGGCAGACAAGGACATTGGAGGAAAAGGAAAAAGGGGGTACCAGGATACGGAGAGGGGAGAATGTCCTTACGAGAGGAGACCCGGAAGAGACAGCAACATATGAAGTGTGCAGGAAACCAAACAGTTACCAGACAGTCATCTCTGGTGTTCAAATAAGCTGATACGAGAATGGAAGTGGTTATAAATATACACAAATGGGTAGCAATTTTTCCTTTGCTTTAATGAATAAAGGATATGGGCATATTGAGATATAAAACATGTAAATCTTCACTCATTTTTATTTCACCTTCTCAAGGCCAATGTATAAAATATAATCTATAAGCATAAGTGACACACCACAGACCATAAAATTGATCTTGAACTTTATCCTCCAAGCCATTTTCAAAGTGTGAACCTCTTAGTAAGGCTTTTGTTTTTAATTCATAAACCAATTTGAATTTCTTTTTTTTTTATAAAGATGCAAAACTATTCTAAATTAAGCCATCACATCCACATCCCCAAGCTGGCTGACTCTGACCAAAGATACCCAGGAAAGAAGCTTCTATCTTTACTTCAACCTCATAAAGAACATGCAAAATATAACAACGATACTTTGACACTACTTTATAATTAATCAGGGAGTTGATCCCTCCTAGAAGACTTATGTGGACATCTATATTCCCTGAGATGACTTTGTGTACATTTGTGCATATACTTGGTCTTGTTAAGTTTGTTTAATGGGGTTAATTGATGGATCTTCTTTGAAACTGGTTAACATTGCTCCAACCTATGTTTCTGAAATCCATTTGGCCACACTTTTGCCCTGATATCATTTTCAACAAGGTCAATGCTGTGACCTCACTAATACTGTGACACGATTAACCCTGTTTCTCCTATAGGAGATTAAAGGACAGAGGCTAAATATCTTTCCCATCCTTAAATGAGTACAAGATAAATATGATTTAAGCCCAAGGATACTGAATCAGTCTCAGGGTGTCTAACCATAGATACTCTTCACCTAAAATTCTATTATCCTCAGAAGAAAGTTAAAGAGACAGGGTGGAGAGCTGAAGTTCAGATGACTGGGAAGCTTGTGTCCCGTGACTCTAAGGTAACTTGTGACCCAGCCATTCGGGGATTTATTTGAGTTCAAGTGTTTGTATCTTAGCCATATGAGCTGTAAGTTTGGATTCCAAGGGAACAAAATGGGAGGGGTGATATGGGGAGGAGAGTGAAAGGAAGACAGAGTTGGACGAGGGAAGAGGGAAAGAGAAAGGAGAGGAAAGAAAGGGAGAAAAGGGAAGGCAGGAGGAGGAGAGGGAATGGCCGGTACTAGAGATAATCAGAATGCAGGGCAGAAAATTAGCCATAGCCAATAAGATGTCATGTGGCAGAGCCTGGATGAGTCTGAAGGTGTGAAATTCTTATAGCTCCATATGTCAAAGCCTTTCTTGGCATGTTAGGATCTGAAGTGATGGGGAAGAAGCCAGTACAGAAGAAAAATCTACACTATCTTTTAGTCTACATTAATCTCTACAAGCTTCCCCTGAGAGTGCCAACTCAGCCGCTGAAGTTCATGAGCCTCATCTCCAGCCACAGACCTCAGGTGCATTCCAGACTCACGCCATCTGTGCTAAGGCTCGCCTTCCCTTCAGCTTCGAATTATTCAACTCTGCACATAATTCACTTCTAATTTATCAGCTGCCATCTGAGGCATTGACTATTAAATATATTAATATTGTTACTTTAGAATAAAGTAAGTGTAAAGGATTCTATGCAGCATCCTTAACAAGAAGCACTGGCTACTTGGATAATATCCCAGGGGGCCCGCCATTTTACGTAAGGTATTTTCCTGAATACCTGGAAAATATAACATGGGGGCGGGTCTTAACTTAAACACAGTAAGTTGTAGATAAGCACAATGATTTAGGGCAGAACGAAAGGCCAGAAAATTCTACAAGGGGTGTTAGAATCCTCCATCTCAGAGTAGACAGAGAATGGGAGTTACCTCTCTCAGTTCACCATGTAAATAATTTCTCTACATACAGATGTTTGATTTTTAACAACGAATCTTACAGCAGTGAGAAAATGTTGCTTATTTAGCGTAGAAAGACGCCATTGTGGTAAGAAAACTAACAATGGACAGACATAAACACATAGTATTCTCTTAGCAATGGGAAATATTCTGGTCTTACAGACTCAATCATAAAACAATCTGCTGTATTTCAATACAGTGCATGCATTTACATCCTTGCGTTGAAATACTTTATTTTTGCTGTACACAATCACCAGATTCATGGCTTGTTGGTTCGGCTATATTCACAAGTCTATGAGCTTGCAAAGGACTCATCTCATGAAAGCCTATTGTCAGATGAAGTAAGTCACACTCATGGGTATCAATATAAGGACTGCTGTGTATTCTTCTGGAGGAGACCATTAGTTCAGGCTCCCCTGTCAGGATCCTACTCACTTATTCAGCAAAATCCATGGTATTTCTCACCCCACAGCAGGACACCACATGGGTTTTTCTCATTCCCTGCCTGACCGGTTCTTCTGACTCCTCAGAACTGGTCTGTCCAAGAAACTTTTGGATTCATCTACTCATACACAATCGGGTGGCTCGGCTGAACACCTCTCCCAGCCTGAGCTACATACTAGAAGGTGCATTTGAAGAAAATAAGTAATATAAGCCTTTAATAAATCACTCAAAATCTGACATTTCTTTATGAACACTTCATGTAATTAATAGAGGGAAAAAAAGCAAATCTAAATAAAAAAAGAAAAATGTAATCAAGTAGGTTGACAACCAGCAAGAGATAATTAAAATGATCCTGTTTTGTTTCTTGGTTTCATTAACATGCAAATGAGATTCATGAAGTTTGATATTGTGTTTCAGCAAGAGCCATAGAAACAAATTAAGAATGAAAATGAGTCCAACCGATGGAGACTCCTGTTGAGTGTATAAATTAATGAAAACTATGATTGCATCCAATTAATAAAATATAATTCTGTGATTTATTGGGCCTCAAAAATGAAATAAAGCTTTGTAGATAAATTAAATTTTGTTTCTTTTTGGTGGACCCCATTCTGTGAATGCTTTGAAGATTTAAGGAAAGGGCAGTAAATGTTAAACTCTGTTTTACTTTTAAAAGCATGTAGTAGAGACCTTGCTTTCAAGTCAAAGTGCCGTAGAAATGCTGTCCCTGCTGAGAGGGACTTGGTGCAGGATCTAGAATACTGGTTCTCAGACTTCCTAATGCTTCTATGTGTGGTGACCCTCAACCATGAAATTATTTTTGTTGCTACTTCATAACTGTAATTTTGTTACTGTTTTGAATAATAGTGTAAATATCTGATATTCAAGATACTCTCATATGCAACCCCTAAAGGATTTGCAAACCACAGGTTTAGAACCATGGGTCTAGAATGCTCCCAGAGGGCAAAGAAATCCAGCTCAGTGCCTACACAGTCAGAGATCTAGAATGGTGAATAGGAAGAGACAATGACCAACATCTCAAACTACAAGGTACTTAAAGAACGGAGTAATTAGATCAAGAGCCCCATGACTCCCACTGGTTACAAAGATCTTGCTGTTCTTCTCCATGGACACTTGCACTCTTACAAACACCAAAGTGCACACTTTTCAAATGATATGAGATGACACTTGAACCTTGAACCATGTCATAAAGCTCAAGACCATGCCACAGGGTCATGCAAACATCTCTATAGTCATTGGAACTGAGTAATGTAGAATGTATTCTCTCTCTCTCTCTCTCTCTCTCTCTCTCTCTCTCTCTCTCTCTCTCTCTCTCACACACACACACACACACACACACAAACACACACACACTGTTATGTTCAAAGTTCCATATACTCAAACTCAAGCAACAAAAATAGCAACAGCATCAAGAACGCTAACAGCAAGGAATGGATTTTGCAGTATGGTGGAAGAGGAGATAGCTCGTGGCTCTTATAAACATGGGTTGTTGGGAGTCTGTCTGTCTGTTAAAATGGCTTGCCACTTGTCAGTGTGTTCCTCCAATGTTTGTGCTGATGTCTCTTACTTCTCTATATTAAAGAATTTAGCCACGGCAACACTGTCATTTAGCACATGGTTGTTTGGTCTGGAACCCTCTCGTATCTCCCAAAAGTGAGTTATCTTTAATTATCTTCCCTTCCCTGGAATCATATACAAGCCATCGAGCCCAACCTACCTAAGAGATGACAAACAACTGAAACTGGGTATTCCTCAAGGGGCAGAAAAGCCTTATGAAGCTCTTGATCCCCAACAGCAGGGAAAATCATGTCAACCACATCTAGAATTACACAAACTGAGGGATTACTATTTTTAAGTATGTAGTGTGCCTTAAAATTACTTCTTGCAGACTCCTTTAACTTGAAATAGGAAGGCAATTAAGTCCCCATCATTTCTGTATTCATAATGATTGCAAATCATTGCAAAAATTTTTCTTTATAAGATACATAAAAAATTTACCAGATTGAAGAAACTAAGTTCTTCGGTTGTTAAAATGATAATATAGAGTCTTCAGATAGGGTTTATTTCTTCGCCTTTCCTGAATGGAAGCCAGATGTCATAAACTTTGTGTTATCACCATTGGCCTGTTTCAACATTTACTTCTTTCGCAGCACATCACTTGCAATGATTTGATTAAGAAAATAGAAAATTCACAAGATTCAGAGCGAGCCAAAGGGTTGCGGGAGAGCAGACTCACCATCTCTTCGATTCAGCCTTGCGAATCCAGGACCGTGACTGCTGGAGAGCTCAGAAGAACTGCTGAAGGATGCCTGAGGCAAGGCAGACACCAGGGCCTCATCACAGTCATCTGCCAGGAGAGAAAATGCCACATTCCAGTGAGCACAGAGCTGACAGTTCTCTTCAAATCAATAGACACAACAAATAAACACAACATCAAAATGAGGATCTAAGCCATGCACAGTGGCATGCGCCTGTAATCCTAGTGCTCAGAGGGAAGGTGCAGGCTGATCAGGAGTTCAAGGTCATCTTCAGCTATAGAGTGAATTCAAAACCAGCTGGAGCTGTGGGAAACTCTGTCTTAAAGTAAGTAAATAAACAAGCCTGAATTCTCTAGAAATACTCCTATTATATATGCAGTTTATCTCAGAAAGTCTGGCAAGCTCAATAAAAACTGGAAAACAACTAAGAGATAGGAGATTGTAGAAACAGAGAAAGAAGACATTGTGGGAATTTTAAAATAAAACGTTAAGGTCAAAAGGTATGTTTTAGGATTTTTTTTAGCATGAGCAGAAAGATGTATAAGTTTAACTATGTTAAAATTAAGAAAGTTTACGGGCTTAGTGGTACACACTTGTCATCCTGGGAACTCGGAGGATGCTGAGTAAAAATCTCAAGGTCAAAGCCCTAGCTGGGCTAGGAAGGGAACTCAAGGGAACGTAGTTAAGTTACTAAGTCCCTATCTCAAATTAAAGCAGAAAGAGGGCTGCTGCCCATGTAGTTCAGCGGTAGAATGCTTGCTTATCCTGTGCAAAGCCCTGAGTTCATTCTCAAGTACCACAAAACACAAAGAATCTAAGGTTCCTAAAGATGCTCTACAGTGGAGGAGAAAAATGCAAAATGCATAAAGTTCACAGACAAGAAACAAATGAGCCATGGATGCCTCTCTAAGCACATAAAAGTTTGTTGGCATGTTTAGAATCATGTAGAACATATGAAAGAACATATTTAAAGATGGAAGAAATGTATGAAAATATGCCTGAAGGAATGATACAAAAGAGGTGTAAAACAAGATGTCATCAGCATCCCGAGTATAGAAAACATTTTAAATGGAGAAAAATAAAACACCTCCCATTTGGTTAGAAAGCACACTAGAAAACTGGTTCAAGGCTTGGCCAGAGTCCATGCAGCCCAAAAGCCATGCTGATTGATACTCAAACTTAAGAAAAATAAGAACTACTAGTGGATAGTACTTTATAAGCAATGAATGGACAAACTGGACAGGGTCAAAAAGACCAAAGTATCAGGAGCAGGTGGGACTCGAGAAGTCTCGCCACACTACTTATGAGAAAACAAACTGAGCAACTGCTTGGTAAAAACAGTCAGCGGGAGCTCATACATTTGAACTTCAGCATATCCCACACTCCACTAGCTCTATTAAGAAGCAAGTGTTTTCAGGAATGGCTTACCCATGAGGAACAACAGCCTCAAAAAAAAAAAAAAAAAAAAGCAAAAGCAAAAACAAAAACAACTACCAAGATGATATACAAATGCTAATCATTTTCGTTTCCCATCAAAAGAACAATCGACCCCAAAGAACTGACAAGAGGCACTGTGGTTCACAGTGAAAAATAAATAGATAAATAAACAAACAAACAAACAAACAAACAACACCACACCAATGAAAAGGAACTTCAGCAATGCAAGAAGGAGAGTTCATAGGGATGGAGAACTTTTAGCAGAAATTCTGAATTATAGCAGCATAATCTATCTGTGAGTTTGGGGATTTTAAAATGCAAAGCTAAATAATATTTAAAAGCATCCATGACTTCTCTTCCCAATCATTTTGAGAGACTGTATGAAACTGTAAAACTTCAGGATTGTGTACACCTGTCGGGTAGACTCAAGATGAGGAAAAAAAAACCCTAGGGTGGAACTGCCTGAGGTGGAAGTCTGGGCATTGATGCCACCTTCAAAAGATGCCATTTTGTTATAAAACTTTATAAAAACACAAGCATGGGCATAGTATTCTTCTACCTGTGGCTCTATTAAAGTAGAGACAAGTCTCCATTTACTTATCTGGAATGTGTATCACATAGACTGCTGTCTGTGTGTAGGTGATAATGGGTCCGTATGTGTGGGTGTATATGTGCATATGTGTACTTCTCAGGTGTTTTACTGTCTCCAGGCTCTCACTGCCTGGGAGTTACCGATGAGTCTAGGCTCACTGGCCAACAAAGGCCCAGCATTCAACCTGTGTCTACACCCCCATTGCTGGGATTACAAGTGCTTACCGGCACACCCAGCTTTCATATGTGGGTTCAGGGGATCAAACTCAGATCCTCGAGCTTGCTAGGCAAGACCATTACAGACCCATCTATCTCTCCAGCCCCACGTATATTGCTTTTAATATTAAAAAGCAAAGTACAAAGAATAACGTTAGGATAAGGTTTGCTTTGATAGCCATACATGCTGAATTTACTCTACAGAGGCTTCACAGTGCTTTACTCTCTTGAAATTCTGGAGTTGTTCTCACCTTTGCTTCAATCAGAAAAAAAAAGTTCACATTTAGTATTTTTACATAGCTTGGTCATTTAAAAAGCACACCCTGTTATTGTCTCCAAAGTTTCCTTTGGCAGTAATTTGATTTAAATTAATTCAAAAATTCTCTGGATTCACCAATAATGTAACCGAGTTCTTTCTGCCTGCACACAGCTTGCTCTTGGGTGACTTTCACAAGAATTTGTCCAGCGTGACCATGCATTTTGTGTGTGTGTGTGTTCTTTTGAGGTTTGTTTGTTTGTTTGTTCTTGGTGGGTTTACTCGATGTTAGCAATCAAAACCATGGCCTCACTCATTTAGGCAAGCACTCAACCAACTGAACTACGTTCCTGCCCTGCACTTGGTTTCTGAAGATTATCTCGGTTTTTTATAGAGCTCATTTTTTTTTCTTCCTTTGTACGTTGAAGTCTCTAGCTGACTCTTAAGGAAGACAGGTTCTTGCATGTCGACTGATCAGCTTAAGTGCTAACACCAGCCAATCTAGTTGTTAAGTCAAGTATTAAGGGGTGTGGACATGAAAAGACTTACAACCCATAGAGTATTGGGGCGGGGGCTGTACTCAATTAGACCAGCAACAAGCAAAATGCTTTAGCACACTGTTGAAGTTATATGTGTTTGTGTACACAGAAGTGCACTGTGTACACATGGGAAGGGTGCACACACACATTGCATGCATGTATTGTGTGCATGTATGAATGTGTGTGTGTGTGTGTGTGTTCACTAATATTGATGTGCTTTTGGGTCATTATTAGTATGCAGGTATGTGATGCAAAAGACTGTTTAACTGCTTCTCAAATCAATTATGCAGATCAGAATCGATTTTGTGAATATAAAACGGGCCACTGCTGTAGTCACTCTGGAAGGTATGTATTTATTGCCCATTCGTTTTTGTCAACTGTAAATTGAGAATCCATATTGCTCCACTTTTAGGTTTAAAAGAACAGGGTTAAAGTGGGGGGAGGGGGCATCTTTCCCATTCATTGGGAGAGGGACAGGCAAACATGGGAGGTTGATCATGGAAGGTATGGATGGGGAAGTTTGGGTCAAGTTCCGGTTGACCTTCACATGACATGACACTATTCCTTATCACAAGCTTACACAACCTTCTCCCAAGCTGCTGTTTTTTTTCCCCTAGCAATAGACTGGTTTAGTTATTCTTTTCCAACTAAAAAATAACCCTGCATGCTTTCCTGAGAACTTCGATCGTTTCGTACACGGTAACTGGCCTTTATTATTTCGCCACTGAGACACCAATATTAATAACTTATCAATGAAGTCATTGAGGCACAAAAGCTTGCCTCCGGGTCTTATCTTGCTGTAATAGAAAGATGATATTTAAAAATCAAGTTGGGGTAGGAAATCAAGTACATAAGAACCTTATTGTATTAGTACGATCATAGTGACCGTTTCTTCAGGTTTCATTGTCTGAATGTTGTAGGGCATCATGGCAGTGGGGATAAGATGTGTCTCTAGAGTAGCTCTCTCAAGCTCAGGCCTTCCCACTCTATTTACTTGTTACCTATTTGATTGTCAATAGTTTGACAGAACGAAGGGAAGACCCTGGGCAGCATTGATGAGTCCCAGGTGAACAAACGGGACATTCCCCTGTGGGTATCAATGGAATGGAATTGAATATTATGTATAGGGGCCTCCTGTGAGTTTAGTACTAGACAATGGGTTTTCTCAGGTTGCACCAGCAAATCAAGAGTTCCGGACTATTGACACCAGGGAACAAAGTTTCAGTTCAAAGATTCTCAACCAGTGTGGATGGACTGCAGCTCTAGGTCATTCTTGGCAAAGCCAGATGACGTTAGACCCTGTCTGTTTGAGGCAGGTTATCCCTGGCAGCCAGTAGATCAGGAGCAGAGACGCTCCTTTGCTTGTTGCACTGCATAGGGCATCACTCTGCAGCATCCCAGTGGAGCTAAGGATGAAAAACAGTATTCCGAATTCAAATCCTAGCCTTCTGCTAAAGCGATCTCTCAGCTGGTACCCTCCAGCTTCCTCTCATATTTCAGCCTGAATAGAACTCTAATTTGCAGTTTTCCTGCATTTGAATAAAGAGCATTCAGAATATATTGAGTATATGTGCATTAACGTCTATAAGGGGTTACATTAGCTTAACCCAAAACGATGGTTTTTGTTATTAAGTACTACATCAGATCATCAGAGCACCCTGGTCCTTTCCCTGCCAGGAACACTGTTGGCAAAAAATGAATAAATGAAATTGTCAAGTTACGGGTTGAGATGGCTGATGTGTTGACTAATGGAATATAATAATAAAGTTGCCAAACATTTCAGGGAAGCTCACAGAATTCAAAATGGTAGCGGAGCATGCTGGGATGTTATTGGATAGTTCTATTAGAATGAGAAACTCTCATTATTCTGCTTTTCCCAAATTACAACACAATACTGGGCATTTTGAAAAGTCATAGGAAGATTTCTGCTTTCACACTACTATCAGTTGGAAGTGGTCACAATGTGGGGTTTTGTCTTTTTGCTAAAAAAAATAAATTTACACATTGATGACATTTAGACATGTAATGAATTCTGTTAGGATACCAATGGATTGACGTTTTCTAACTGAGGTTGAAACATTTTCATAGGTACAGGGTGCTGTGTGCACATGTGCATGTGGAGAGGGAAAGAGGGAGAAATACTACAGCGTTTAGATCAATAGCTCAGAAAAGTCAGTGGTTGGTCCTTCCACGGGAGAAAAACTTACCTTTGTCATTAAAAAGACAATGATAAATTAGCTCTCCTGCAAGCTGTGTGTATGAGAACATTCAGTAGTCTCCCGCAAACGAAGGCCTAAGCTCCATTGAAAGTATTTTAATACAGCTCGATAGAAAGTAATTTCCTTTTATTTTGCAAAAGGCTTTAATGCATAATTCTCATAAGTAAGTAAAAGCTGTTCGGTTTTTAATAAAAGTAATTCAATTTTCTTAAGCTGTTTGCAATATTACCTGTACCGTGATAATAAGTGTATATTATAGGTGCTTACGTTCTTAGCGTTTTTACGTCTTTTACCTCATTTGGTCCTGACGAATACCCTATGCTGTCCTATTAGATACTGGAGCAATTTTGTCCTGAAAAATACCCGACCACACACTATTAACTATTGGGACAATTGAGAGAAAATAAGGCACCGTCATTAAATAAATCACCCAAGGACACATTAGGAGTGAGTGGATCCAGGCTTTACCGTGTCATATCTCCTGCTCTGGGCCAACATGTTGTTGAAGAGAGAATTGGTCATCTAAAACACACATTACAGAAAGGCAGGGCTGATTTGCGAGAACTTGCAGTGTCTCTGATGCCTGGTAGCCACCTTCCCTGGTATTCTGAAAACCTGCCAAAAATCATTTGTATCCGTGCTAATGAATCATACAGCCCATGAGGATACACATTGGGGACTGGTGTGGGAGAGGGGGGCGGGGAGCAGGAAGCTGAGGATCTTAAAGGTTTTCTTTTACTAGATGAAGAGATGACTCACTTCAGAGCGAGCTTTGAAAGCACTGGATCTTCATTCCTTTGAGGAAATGGATTTCACAGACCCAAACCAAACATACCATTGACAGCTTTAGGATTAAGGGATGGCCTCTGCTTCAAGAAATCCATATCCTTGGAAAAAATGTTTATTCCAATCTATATTATTGAAAGCTCATCTACTTGAAATTGGAAACCATGAACTAATTTAAAAAATATAGCATACGATTAGGTTGATGTGTGCTATCAAAAGGTTCTCAGAGCGAGGCAAGATTTCATCCACAACAATAATACTATTTTGTCACCGTAAACCCTAGATTTTAGTTTCATAGGTTCAAAATCCAGTCCCCTGACCAGGCCTGACACATGGCTGATATCTGTACCTCGTACATCTCTGATGTCTTTCCAATGAGAGACTGGACGTGGGGGGCGGGGGAAGGAGGGCCAGCCCACATGGGAAACAGAAGCTTCAAAAACCAGCTTCAGAAGCCAACAGTAACTCCTAGAAGGAGTGACAGCCAATAACCAGGACTCGGCAGATCCCACACAGATTCCTCAACGTTAGTCTCTGCTTCCAGTGTTAGAGCCGCTCAAGACCCAGTCAAGTCTGTTCCTAACCAATCACTTAGGATGCCCTGCCTCTACTTAGCCTAACTTCCCCATAGCCACGCCCACTAATCAGGATCCACTGGAGCCTCTCTGACTTCTGGCATGGTACAGCTTCACTCTCTTGTGCCTGCCTTTGAGTCTCTCTCTCAGCCAAATCCGGATGACAATAGCTAACTTTTCTGCTGCAACAAACTGTATCAACAGCCTCTGCTCGGTCTCATTTGGGCGTTCTCTGTTTATCTCCACTCCAGTGAGCTCTTTTCAACCTTCTCGTCTCAGCTTCCCAGCCGTAGACACCCGTGCCTTCATGCTTCACCCTAAGGAAAAGCCACCTAAAGTCTGCCTTCAGGACGCATGTAAGCCTGGGTGTGTTTAGTATGCTTGAAAAAATGATCGATTTCTGATTTTATTGTATGTGTTTATATATACACATGTGTCTATATATGTATATCTGTATATATGCATATACATATGTATATATGTGTATATATGAATCTATCCTACGAATATGTGCATATAGGCATATCTATTATGAATCAGCTCTGGGTATTATTATCTGCAATAGGCACCTTCAGGGGTCCATCTGAGCCTCAGGGTAGAACCACATGGGAGAGATTTCAAACCTCCCCTGCCTATGCCCCACATCCAGCCTGATAGGTGCTGAAATAGATGTGCAAATTAATTCCTATCCGTTGGGGTGTTTGGTTTCTTTCACAAATGTCTTTCTTTATGTTTTATGCCGGTGTTTCATGAGTCTGTTTGAGGACTGAAGAAACAGCCGTGATATCACACAACACCCTTCACCCTGTGAAACCACGTGGACTGAGTGTACAGACAGCCATTTTGCAGGGACATCGTGATCATGGTAGTGGGGACGAGAAAGTTTGAAAGAAAAGTGAAACCGCTATTGGGATTGAGTAAAAGAAAAATGGCTGAAGGGAGAGCTGATGCCACGGTTAAGAGTAGATACTGCTCCTGCAAAGGATCCCAGTTCAGTTCCCGGCACCTCTGTTGGGTGGCTCACAACCACCTGCAATTCCACCCTCAGGAATCCAATGCCTCTGGCTCATTTGCACATGTGGGTGTGCACACAGACAGACAGACAGACAGACAGACAGACAGACAGACAGACGGGAATGCACACAATTAAAAATTAAAATAAGACTTTGAAAAGTAAATAAAATAAAAGATACCATGTTTAGAAAAGGGGAAAAGGTTGGAAAGAAACAAAGATACCAATGGGACTAAATAAGACCTAACTTTTTCTTCTTCAGGTAGTGGAATGGGCGATACACTGACTTATCTCCTCCTCGAATTGTTCCCTAAAATAACAGCTAAGCTAGACTCTGGCGAGGGTAGTCGACTACGGATTCCTGGGCTTCTCTGAGTATTAATTTGACTTTGACGAGAAAATTAACATTCACTTGAGGATGGTGGTATTAGATATATTAAATGGGATAAACATGAGCTTCTAACTGTCAGTCAGTGGCTTAAATTAAAAAGAAAAAATACCATATTGCTGCAATCTAAAACAAGTAAATATTTATCCGTATGTTTGTACAAGCCGAGCTAAGGAGAGACATGCTTCCTAAGCAATTCGCTTAGGCAGCAATCTATAAGTCCCGACGCATTTTCTCCCA
Source organism: Rattus norvegicus (assembly GCF_021556685.1). Lineage (NCBI taxonomy): Eukaryota > Metazoa > Chordata > Mammalia > Rodentia > Muridae > Rattus > Rattus norvegicus. The sequence goes on along the minus strand of NC_141552.1, from coordinate 55,752,865 downwards.
CAGAAGGAATGGGGAGGCTGAATTCATGACTGTTAATGCTGGTGGTGTTAATGGGGTAAGCTTTCATGTGGGGGCAAACACTGGCTTGTGTGCTCCAAGTTACAGCCATAGTTTAAAGAGCTTTCCCAATTAATCTTCACAAATTAATGGATTAATGGGAAGGCAGTTAACTTTTAATGACAGCACAGCCAGAGGCTGATTGATTTTGGAGTTTTAATAGCAACTATTTAAACTCTAGATATTAGGACAAAGAGACCCACAAATCCACCCCAGAAAAGCAACCAAAGGTGAGGGAGTCAGAGAAGTAATTGTTTTAAAGTCAAGTGAGCATTGGCCTCCTTGGAGTCTACGGACTTCACGGAATTTCGTCGGCAGATACGTTGACCACATTTCACATTGCCTCCTAAGTAAGAACAGGAAGAACGGAGGAGTGAGCTTTTCTATGGTTTATTGTGTATGGATTTAAGGTAGATACTCACTCCGGAGACTAGGGATGATATGAGCAGGCAAGATTCTGGAGAATGTGGACAGAGGAGATTCCACAAGAGACCCCCAACCCCCGCCCCTTGCATGAAGAGCTACAAGTGGGCAATGGCTACTTGCTGGGCAGATAAGAAAAACTGGAACTCTACACATCGTTGCTGAAGGAGTGAATGACTGATGACATGGGGGACATCTCTGTGTGTTGTCACTCCCCGTGATATCTGAGAATTTTCACTCTTCTTCTCCTCGGGTTTTAGAAACATAAATTATCCCATTGTGTTTATTTGTGCTCAGTTTTATTTGTTTCCAATGCCATTCTCTCCTGGCGTGCTCAGCCTTAGTTTTGTTTATTATTATTATTATTATTATTATTATTATTATTATTATTATCATTATCATTATCATTATTATTAAATGAAGTACACTTGCTTTTGCCCTTAGGGTATTGAGTGCATATAGCTCTCATAATCCAATATTTGCCACTAAATGTTTTTCTGTGTCTGTGTGTATGTGTCTGAGTGCGTATGTTCATGCACATGTACACATGTGTGTCCATGGATGACTAGTGAGCCCCAGAGATCTGCCTGTCTAGCACTGGAATTAAAAGTGTAGACCACTGGACCTTGCTTTTTGTTTTTTTTTTTTTTTTTGATGGACTCTGAGTATGACTGGGCTCCTTGTGTTTGCATAATAAGTACTCTACTCTCTCATCCACTTCCCGACCCCCATGTTGATCTCTTGGTTAAGTGATATATTTAACAGAAATGACACAAGAGACACTGGGGATTGAGAAATGTGGGCTTTGGATCTAGAGAAGCCTTAAATGCCTGTTCAGGCACTTCCTGGGGTCTTCCCTATACTCCTCCAACTTGACATACTTCTATCTATAATGCACATTAAAGGATCCTTCACAGAAGGGCTTGATAGCTTCACGTGATTAAATGCCTCAGACACGGGAAGTACAGAGCACGGTTTTTGAAATAATGTTTCTCTTTTCTTCTCCTACCAGTTCTGGTGAGTAAAGAAAAATGTGTCCTTTTGAGGAGTTATTAATATGCTTGTCTTGAATGCACCACCTTGGAAATTAGTATGATAAATGGACTTAGCGCATTTGTTGAGACAAAATATTCATAGCAGGCAGCCCAGGAGTTACTGGAGGTATGAGGAGAATATTGACTTCCTCCTTCCGACATCTCACACCCGGACACTTTGACTTAAGGACTATACTCAGACCTCTTACTTTCTCCTGTGGTGTTTCGCTTCCTGCAGCCATTCCAACTAGATAGTCTTTAACTTCAGAGTAGGGACCTGATTGCCTGAGAGGTCTTAGGGTTTGGAGGATTTTTTTTGTTGTTGTTTCTTCGCTTAGAGATCAGGAGGTAGGGAAAAGAAATAGGTAAAACTTCAAGACTTACAATCCGTGTACGCTAGGGAAATGTCACTGAGAAAAGATGGATTCTTAGAAGGGGGTGAATTGCTTTTCATAGCACCATCCTCCAAGCAGAAGAAGGCCATCTTCATAAGACCAGCTATGTATACATCCAAGAACATCACACACCGGCTTTAGTGAGTATAGACATTCCCTCATAGAAGGAGGCAGTTAGGAGGGTCACCCCCACCCCCGGATATTTAGCCTCTCCTCCCACCATGCTGGAAGAAGTCTGCCCTCATTGTATGAGGTCTTTGGGGTTTCAACTCTCAGTGATGGACTAGACTATATAGTATGACATTGGAAGAAAGGGCTCCATTTATATAAATATATATATGTATATATTTATATAACTATATGCAGGGTGAGGACTTCCATATGAGGTCACTTTGAGGTCAACCCAACTCTTACCTACGTTTTGAAAGTAAGCCCAGTAAACTCATTGGATCCTCAAGGGGAACATTGGTGTAAATATTATTTGGTGATATTACTATTACTACTACTACTACTACTACTACTACTACTACTACTACTACTACTACTACTGCTACTAGGACCTTAGGAAGGAAGGATGGAGAAATGTTGTCCAGTACCTTCTAGGGAGAAGTTCTAAAAGCAAGTGCTTCAAAATTAAGTCTATAAACCCATGAGAAAATCGCAGGCCTTGACTACATGCAGCATTCATTTCCTATTGCTAAGTCCTAGGAAGCATTCAATAGCCAGGACTACCCTAGTTTATAGTCTTAATTAAATGTTCAACAAAGCCTTAGATACAAAAGCCTTGAATACCTTATTTTAAAACGAATGACGGGGGTGGTGGGGGGGGGGGGACTAACCACTAAGCTTGGGAGGACACAAAATAAGAAACACAAAGAAAGTTCAAGGGGGAAATTAATTAAAAAATGAAAGCTAATCAACTTGAAAATATAGAAGTTACAAAATAATTAAAGTCGGTTCATTTGGGGGAAACATAATCATTTTAAAAGAAAAAACAACTTAGTTCAAGGAGGAAAAGAAGCATGTAAGAGACCAACAGGAACAGATACCCACCAACTAGGAATTCGACGACCTTCTTCCTTTCCTTCTTTCCTACTAAGTTTGTGTAAATGTTCTTGAGTAGATCTCTACAGGCTACTGCCTGGTCCTCCAGAGCCCAGAGACAGAAGCGGAACACGGGAAGAGCAAGTGCCTAGAATACTCACCATTGTTCCCCTAACAAAATACTGTGCACTCGGTGTCTCAAAATGATACCTATCTAATATCCTGCAACCAATCAGCTCAAGTGGGCTAAAATCAATGCACATGGAGGGCAACCGTGCTGTTGTTTGGAATGAGAAGAACGCAGCTGCCGTGTGAGGTCTTGGGAGGAGCCTGGACCGCTATCACCAGTGGGTAGTCATGGATGTGTGGCAGGGGTCAGATGGGATTGGCCACTAAGTTTAAGTCAGAGGCAAGAGACTGGGTTAAGAAATTGATACAGGCGTGATTTTCTAGACCAGAGATAGGAGAGCCCAACAATTGCTCCAAGAAGGCAAATTGTAGAGGAACGAGGTTGTGTCTGTGTCTTTTACCCTCGGATTCAAGGGTCTTGGGATGGTAGCTCAGCCACCTCCCAGAGCAAAGGCGGGTAGAACAAAAGGGAAGCTGGGTGGGGCTACTAGCGTGGCCAACCCCAGAGCAAAAAGGTAGCAATTAATACTAAGCGCTATAGGTGGGAGCTCTAGAGAAGCGACTGAAGGCCATTTGCAATGCTGGGCTCAGGCCTTGCACTTGACCTTGCTACCAAGCCTTCTCTAATTCTCCTGCCATGTTCTTTCATTACCAAGGACTCTTATGATGACAGGAGGCTAACACAGGCCACCCAGGAAAACCTCCCCATCCCAAGTCCTTGTCTACTCACATCTGCAAAGTTCCTTCAAGCATGTGTAGTATCCTAATCTAAGAGAAGCCATGGATGGCTGAGCTAAGAGAAGCAGGAGTTTGAGAATAACTGGATCATATGGAGAAAGCATGTAGCATCTCCTGTTTAATTAGTAATATCCGCATTTATAATTGCAACTTTTAACATCTGTCTGTATGAATTCAGGAATTTACAAAGTGGAAGCTACTTGAAAGTTTTTAAGATTTTGTTGGTATGCATGTTGTGTGTGCACGCATGCATGTATGCATGAGTGCATGTATGCACTGTGAGTGTAGATTCCCATAGAGGCCAGAAGAGGATATCCGATTCCTTGGAGCTGGAGTTACAGGTGTCTGTCAGCCGCCTGATATCAGTACCGGAACCAAACCCAAGTCCTCTGAAGAGCAGTACGTGCTTTTAGAGACTGAGCCTCCTCTCTAATCAAGAAATAAATAAAATTTAGCTACTTATTCCTTTCAATATTTGGTAAGAACAATTTTCTGAGAGGGAAAGAAGGTAGCAGTCAAACTTCTTAACCACCCTCCCTCCCTCTAAGCAAGGAAGATTTTATAGACACATTAACCTAAAAGTAAAGTAAAAGTATCCTTACAGTGTATGGTTCACTTATGAGGGAATAATTTTTACTGTTCCAGGAGGCCATGTTTTCTTCCTACCTCATAAGTTTTAGAGTTGTTTTCACTGTAGAAAAAAAATGGAAGTTAAATGGAAGTTACAGATACTGCAGAAATCAAGACATTGTGATTCATAGGAAAGAAATTGGGAGAATGTAACTGTGGTGGTTTGAATGGGTTTGGCACCCCGTAGAGTCATGTATTTCAATGCTTGACCATTGGGAATGCGCTACTAGGAGGTGTAGCCTGAATGGAGTGTGTGAGGCCTTTTTGGAGGAAGTGTCACTGTGTAGTGTGAGCTTTGGGGTCTGCTGGTGCTCAAGCTGTGCCCAGTATAGAAAAGATTCCTCCTGTCTGCCATTGGACCAAGAGGCAGAACCTTCATCTCCTCTAGCGCCATGCCTGCCTGGACGCTGTCATGCTTCCTGCCTTGATGATAACGGACTGAACCTCTAAAACTGTAAGCCAGCCCCAGTTAAATGTTTTCCTTTATAGGAGTTGCCTTGGTCATGGTGCCTCTTCACAGCATTAGAACCCTAAGACAACGAACGTCTACAGATAGCTCATCGATACACTTAGACGGCTTTCATCATGCTGTGCTGACCTCACGGCATGTAAAGTAACAGTACCAGTGCCCACTATGTATGTGCTATTCGCATTAACTGATATTTTCTACCTGAAATTGCCACTGTTTAAACTTTGATTCCTGGAGAGAAAATTGGATAAGCCTCAATCCCCCCCCCCTTTTTTTTAATTCTAGTTCTATTAGATGGTGTTTTGACATCAACAAAGAAGTTGGGTTTTTTTTTTGTTTTGTTTTGTTTTGTTTTTGTTGTTGGTGGTGGGTTTTTTTGTTTTGTTTTGTTTTGTTTTTTACTATTTACCATTTTATCACTGAGTCACTTCGAGGGTAGTTATTTGTGCCACTGACTACTGCACACTTAAAAATGGAGGCTGATGTGACTCAAAGTGATAAGGAATTTGGCTGAAGGTACATGGGTTTTAGTAGGGGGAGCCCACAAAGCTATTTTAATAAACAGCTATTTCTCACTGAGGGAGGAAAAAAAAAAACCAAGCCAACTAGAAACAATACGCTTCCCTGAACAATCACATATGAGATTAGGCGGAAGCTGTTTCCATTTCATTGGTTAAGATTATTGTGTTTGATTTCATAATCAAGCAAGGGACGAGCTTGGCTGGCCTCAGAGGCTCCTTTCTGCTGTGTTGGCAGCTTAACTAAAAGCTGGCTGAGCAGGTGTGAATTAGCTCCATGGCAGACCCGACTGGGCTTCATAAACACCTTTCCCAGAAAGCCCAGCCCGTGACCAGGGAACCACTGGTCACAGTTCTAAACACCTGATCCACGTAAAGAGGTTCAGTGGCCTGGGCTCTTTTCTTTTAGGAAAACAGCCAGTTCTGTAAACCTGTCTGTAGGCAAAACTTCTAAAATGATACCCAAGGCTCTAACCCCGCGTGGTAAATATCTTATATGTTCTGCTCCAGTTGAGTGGAGGCAGAACTTGTAAATGTTATCTGATGACACTGGCGTGATTGCAATATATTACCTGACAAGAGGGATTTCAGAGATAGAATTAATTGATAAAAACTCTGAGCTGAGGGTGTAGCCCAGCTAATGGAGTACTTGCCTAGCCTGCACGAAGCCCTGACTTTCACCCCCAGTATCTCATAAAGTGGGTGCATGCTTGTATCTCCAACACATGAAAAGAAGAGGCAAGAGGATCAGGAGTTCAAGGTCATTCTTGACTACATAACAAGTACATAAATGCAAGACCATCCTGGACCGCATGAGACTCTCTCCCCAACCCACCCATGTACCCCCCCCAAAAAAATCCTAATTTTATTTGACTTTCAAGTACTGAAAGGCGAGATCATCCTGAGCTTTAAAAAGCCTAAAGGACAGCGACACAAAGAAAACAGATGAGACACGTGAGGGAAATTTCTCCCATTGGGTTCAGGATGCAAGCTGTCATATTATTGGCTAGTCCCACTGGGTTCAAGATGCAAGCTGTCATGTCATTGGCTAGTCCCGCTGCAGGGTTCAAGATGCAAACTGTCATGTCATTGGCTAATCCTACTTTGTGAAATGCAGTAATTGCTCCAGTTAGGACCTGAGGTTCCAGTTGGCAGCAGACAAGAAAACATGACCACGATACCAGGAACTGAATTCTGCTAAAACTTGTTCTGGGGAGTATCCACAATAATTGTAGGTCCTTTGTCACTTTTTCAACTGTTGTGACCTTCCCAACATTCTGAGGACATCCCTTTGCAACCAAACAAATTTTGGCAACTCATTTGTCCCCAGATCTCTCCATATAACATATAACACTGTGTTAATGGTTAATGCTCTCTTAGATATAGGGTTCTAAATCATGAATTTTAAGATCATGAATACTTAAAACTAGGAAACATATTTCAACATGCATTTATTTATTTATTTGTTTGTTTTTATTTTTTTGCGTATTCTAACATGATCTGCTTTTGGCCTCGAACACACCTACAAAAAAAAATCCTTTTATACTTGTCATTTAAAAATCAAAGCACTACGTTTAAAATTGTTAGGTTAAGATCATTCCTAAGTTCTCAATAGGACAGTATTAAAAACTATCCTCAGGCATCTGCCATTTGCTTCTTCAAGACACCTTATTTAAAAACAGGAAATTGTCTCAGCTAGGCATGGTGGTACACTTTTGTCATCTGAGCACTCAGGAGACTGAAGAAAGAAAATCTCGAGTTCAAACCTAGACTGTGCAAAATAAAATGAACTGAAATAAAATAATACCAGTTGAAAAGACAAAAATCCAAGAGCCTTGCTCAAACCTCTTCCTTTTTGTCCCAACTTTACAGATATTTCATACCGAGACTTCATTAGGATTAGAAATTGGCATTGTAGAGCTTTGAATTTCTAAGTTCTAATTTAAACATCAGAAAACATACTCAAATGATATGGCTTTTGCTTTACTTTTTCCCCACAAAACGTTATTGAGCTGACCAAGTGTTTGTTTACTCCTTCATCCCATAGGGACCCCATTATCAAAGTCACACACACCCGCCTCACTGACCCATGATTCAAGTACTTCTCTGGCATGTGTCAAAGTGTTTGATATACTGCAAATTGACTTCATGCTTAGGAAGACATTCACAGAATGACTTGACCCACACCAATATACTAGTGAAATGTTATCTGGGGCTTTATAGAGAAAGACTGCTAAGAGACAGAGATAGTTAATCTAGATTATCAAGCCAACTGGGCTGAGAGAGAACGAGGTTAGTCAGGCCTATACCTGGGTGTGTGACAGGGGACAAGGATTTTGATCTAGCCAATGACTTAACCACTCATTAGAATCTTAAGTGGGCGACATGGGGGTGGAAGAACTGTGGGAAGTGGGGCCTGGTTGGCGGAAGTGGACAATGAGGAAGATGCCTTTGAAGAAAAAGTCTTGGCCCCAGATGCTTCCTGCCACTTTCTAGACTCCCTGGTCATCATGAAGTGAATAGCTCTACCCCACCACGCCCTCCACGGTGGTGATGCTCTCTGCCTTACCCTGGGTCCAAAGCAATGGAGCCAGGCAACCACAAATAGACATCTCTAAATCACCAGCTCCAATAAGTCTTTCTTCCATTAGACCCTTCAGCTAAGCCCTACAGGCTAACACGCCATGATAGTTATGGGTGTTCACACGATAGAGATCCCAAGTCTTTACGCCAACCCCTTGAAAAAACATCTGCCCATTTCCTGTGTTCTGCACTGAAGGTCAGAGAATTTAAATTTCTTGCTGAAGTGTTCGGGCATATTTTTAATTTTCCATAAAGTTTCATTCCGATGCTGATTAAGCTGCCAGTACCACATCCCCACTTTATTATCTGACCCATTGCTCTAATTTCTTTGATGTGTGAGTGTGTGTGCAGGCACGTGTGTGTGTGTGTGTGTGTGTGTGTGTGTGTGTGTGTGTGAATTTGCGTGCACAAAACGGCCAGAGGTACAATCTCAGGTGCCCATCCTCAGGAATTCTGTCGACCTTCTAGGAATTGCATGCAGTCTCCTAGGGGCCCTGAAGCTTGCCAATTAGGCTTGACTGGGCTGGCTAGTGAGCCCCCAGGATCCTCTTGTTCCTGCCTTCCCTGTGCTGGGACTACAAGGATATGCCATATATCTGGCATTTTCCTGGGTTCTTGGGATGGAATTCAGTTCCTCCTGTTTGCAAGGAAAGCGTTTGCCAACTGAACTATCCCCCGAGCCCCTATTGCCTGGACTCGGAATGGGCCATTGGAGCAAAAATATTCGAAGACATGATTTTCAGTGTGGCATGGAGAAGGAGTGGACAAGGCATTCCACATAATGGGCAGCGATAGAACATGCTCTCTGCAGCGGGGTTTGTTTGTTTGTTTGTTTGTTTGTTTGTTTTTAATGTGCATCCGTTAGATGCCAGACATCTCCATTAGAAAGATGACTTAACTTTCTGAACACCAGACATTGTTACCAATGAAATTAGGAGAGCCAGTGGTTTTAGAGAGCACGTCACAAACTGAACAGAGAATCTGGTCGATAGCATCTCACCTTAGTATCCCTGTTGTCCCATTCCTCCCTCTCTGGCTGGCTCTTGGTGTTAAGTGCCCTCTACTAATTAGTGACTCTGCTATGATAGGAGAAAGGGAGCCCCTTCAAGATGCCCCCATTGTGAGGAGTGTGATATGGAGAAAGTTCAGAGTCCAGCCATCCAGTGTCCCCAACAGGCAACTGAGCCTCTGGACAGGACGCGTCCTGAGCATGGCACATGCGCAGTACACACAGGCACACACAACCCGTTCCTCATTGCTACTAGGATGTGGGATGTGGCCATACTCACTAGCTTTCTGTCTGCATCTCGGAATCTAATGAATTTCTCCACTGTGTGGTCCCTGCCTCTCCGCCCATCGCCACGCGCAAGCACAGGAGTGGGGTAATCTAAACAATCTAATTGCTATCCATAAAACCTGGAGCGTTAATTATAAACTCATCTTCAGTCCTACTTGCTCCCACCCCATCAGCCCTCGGTATAGATGTTCCAGGACTATTACATTCTGGTTATTACATTCCGGGGTCAGCCTGGCTACTCCATTTTGATTAAACTAAGAGTTCTGTCTGCATTTGCTTTGCTGCGCGCCTCTGCTGAGACCCACAGGGTGGAATGGCCTCCAGACAAAGACCTGTTGGCTGACCTCCTTGGGCTTAAGTGTCCTCCTTGTTTTTATAGCACCCCGAGTAACACTCTTGCTCAGTAATTAAAATAATGCATTGGAATGCTGTGCCTCATCCCTGCTGAAGAGTTCACCCCCACATTGTGGTTTAAAAGGCCATGGTGGAAAGAGAGGAGTGAATGTAGGGACTTCCGGAAGAGGGTTGGCTCGGATTTGTGTAGTGATGTGTTGCTATGCAAACACATGAACGAAGGCTGCAGCGAGCGATGGGAGTGTCTCTGACAAGAGCTGCTCTAAGAAAAATGACTCATTCAACATAGAGAAGTGGGGAGGAGGGGACAAGAAGCTAGGTGTTCCTAGCTTAATACCCGGTTTAATCAGTTCTTACCGCATGACTATTTTTAAAATATTTTGAATATTGAATGAGTATTTTTTAAGATTCTTAAAAGGCATTTTTTTTTTTCTGTAGCACAGAGGCGGAACATAATCTAACAGAGCAAGGAGGCTGGGAAACGTCTCAGCCAGTAAAAGCATTCACTGTAGAAGCATGAGGGAATGGGTTCGAATCCTCTGTACATTCCATCACTATGGGAGCCGAGCCTGGATGATAACTGGGCTTGCTGTCTACCAGCCCAGCTCCAGGCTTAGTGACAGACCCTCTCCCAAAGGAATAAGGCAGGGAATTGATGGAGCAGGTCATTTCATGTCCTCCTCTAGCCTCTGCACCCACAGCCATGAACCTGTACACACAGATGTGCATATACCACACAAAAACCACACAAACAACGCCACACACACACACACACACACACACATACACTCACACACGGCAAGAGATTTGAAATTCTTAAATAAGGAAATGTGAGAACACCACTGTCTTAGGGTTTTAGTGCTGTGAAGAGACACCATGACAAGTCATAGAAGGACGACATTTAATTGGGGTTGGCTTACAGGTTCAGAGGTTCAGTCCATCATCATCAAGGAGGGAACATGATAGCATTCAAGGCAGGCACAGTGCAGGAGGAACTGAGAGTTCTACATCTTCATCCGAAGGCTGCTAGTGGAAGACTGGCTTCCAGGCAGCTAGGAGTAGGACCTTAAAGCCCACGCCCACATTGACATACTTACTCCCACAAGGCCACACCTACTCCAACAAGGCCACATCCCTGGCCACTCCCTGGGCCAAGCATATACAAACCATCACAACCACACAGAAGACTTATATCCAGCCATTAAGAAGTGAAATGTGCATGTCTGTTCACCATCTATCTACCCACCTACCTATCCACTAAGCACTAGAAACTCCTAGACTTCTTGCCTTGTAAATGTCAACAAATTTAAAACATAACAGGTCGTTTTATGGCTTGGGAGTACATATTTCAAAGAGCTTGGAGGAAATTTAAATAGTAGATTGAATTCAAGTAAATCAAATAAAATTTCTATCTTAATCCTCAGCACGGGGAACTTAATTTTTACTGGAAATCAGTTCATAATGTACACATCTGGAAAAACAATTCCCTTTTAAATTTTTAGAAACGGAACAAATAAAGTACGCATGTTATAGTAATTGAATAAAAACAAATCACTTAGGATCATGGACTATCTCAAAGACGTCATGTTTCAAGTGATCTATTTTGGTACATTCCCACTTCTAATGGAATTTTGAATATAGTTTGTAGTTTTTAAACAAATTGTGAATAAAGTAATGTTTTGCAGATACTAAAATCTAAATAGCCAAGAAAGGGCTCAATTGTGTGTGTGTATGTGTGTGTGTGTGTGTGTGTGTGTGTGTGTATAGAGAGAGAGAGAGAGAGAGGTCTGGGGGTCTGGCGATTGAAGCCAAAGCCTGTGTATGCTAGGAGAATGGCTCTACCATTGAGCTACCGTCCAAGTCCTAAGAGCATTAACTACAGTGGCTTTCAAGAAACCAGTTACTGGTTTTCTTGTGCACACACTTACAATGCTTAAAATGCTCACCCTTATTTTTTTTCTTACAAATGATCCCCCTCATACTTTTCATAAGCCTTCTGAGTTCTTTTATAAATTAGTAAAGTTTCTTTCTTCACAACTTTGTTGAGAAAAAAAAAAGAAAGAAAGAAACCTTCCGGGTTTAGCTTCATAGCTGGATATGTCCAGGGGCGAGTTTTAAAAATGTAACAGTTGCCATTGGAGAGCCACAGGAAGCCTCAAATGTTTCCTGCCAGTGAGTTTTAAATCTCACAAGAGTGTGGAGGGCTGCAGAACACACTGGAGAGTTAACGCTCTCTGGAGGGGCAATTATCTTGGCTCTTCTCAATGCTTAGGGTATCAGGCGTGGTCAATAATTCAGTTGCACCCACTGTTGGCTGCTGAATCCCCAGGTGTAGCCAAAGAAACGGATTCAAACTGATGTGTGGTTTCCAAATAGGCACGTTAGGATCGCCCGTGGTGAGCCATTGCACTTCCCCTTCCAGCCTCTTCCGGTAGGGAGCAGCATCCAGACAATTATCTACCTTGTGTTCTAGAACACTCTTAAACACGGAGCACGGTTGGGGCATCTGTTTAAATGAATTGGACCTGATTCAAGACCCTGTTTTGAATTCGGATTGAGGGGCTAGGGCAGTGACTCAGTTAAGATCCACTCGTGTACTTGATAAGGTTTCAGTTGGGCCCCCGGTATGCACACAGAGTGATCCTCAAAAGCCTGTACCACCCGTTTCCCAGCACACACACAGGGTGCCCCTCAACCACTGGCACCTCAAGCTCCCGGGCCCCCTCGCTCCTCATTGTGTGCTAAGGGAACATCTTGTCTTTAATAACCAAGGTAAATAAAAGAGAGCTCAGTGGAAAGCAAGAAAACATCATACCAACCAAAGATGGGGAAGAAGTCTCCAAAACACTTCCACTTCTGGATAAGTTCTTATTTTGCCAAGAGAATAAATAAATAAATAAATAAATAAATAAATAAATAAATAAATAAATGCTGCTCAAGGGCAATATGAAATACCAGAAAGAATTCTGTCTGAGCCTCATTTCAGAAAGACTTTACTAAAGTCTGCCAACAGCACTACAATCATACAGTGATGTAAGGGCTTGAAATAATGAACTATGCTTCTTCATTTCCTGGACTACGTTGCTTGAGGAAAGAGTTTAGTAGGTAAGAGAGACCTGAGTTTGACCTCCCAGGAACTATATAAAATCTGGGTGAGATGTACTGGCTTGTGATCCCATCCCTGGGTCTAGGGCTTGGGTGGAGACAAGCAGATACCTGGAGCTCATGAGTCAGCCACCCTGAAAAGTGGACACTGCATGTCCTCAGGGCTCAGGATGACCTTAAACAGGTATGTGTACACATACATACATGTAAATATACCAGATAGATAGGTAGGCAGGAAAGTAGATAGGTAGATAGGTAGATTATAGACAGATAAATAGAGATAGATTAGATAGATGACAGAGAGATAGAAAGATAGATAGATGATAGATGGATAGATGATAGATGGATAGATAGATAGATAGATAGATAGATAGATAGATAGATGATAGATAGATAGATAGATAGATAGATGATAGATAGATAGATAGATAGATAGATAATAGATTAGACAGATTAGACAAATGATAGATAGGTAGATAATAGATTGATTGATAGATTAGATAGATTAGGTGATAGATTAGATAGATTAGATGATAGATAAGATAGATTATAGATAGACATAAAAGAAAGTTTGAAAAGTATAAGTAAAAGGAAAAATCCCATATTCAGAAAAGCAGCTACATACAAAACTCAAACTACAAAACTTGGCAGGCACAAACACATTTACAATAAAATAGAAGCTAATGCCACCCAATGGAATCTGCTCTCCTGTCTCTCTCCTGAATCTCTTCTGCCAATAAGACGCAGACACTTCCGTTGCATCCTCTTTGGAGACGAAGCCTTGGACTCTGTTCCTCCTGTATTCCCTATGTGAGTCACTCACTCCGTAAGCTCAGTAACTGCTCTTCATGGTTCCGCGTCACAATCCACGCTCTCTCCCTTTCGTGTGATTGTTCAAAATTCAAATTTAGTGTCACGTACCTGAATGTGCACAATACCTACTATAGGGAAAAAAGATCATTTGAAATTCTAGGTTAAAAATACATGTGTTGGCAAGCTAGTTCAATTGAACAAAAACCCTTGCTTCTAAGGACCTCAACACATGTACCATTGCAGATGAGCTCTCTCTCTCTCTCTCTCTCTCTCTCTCTCTCTCTCTCTCTCTCTCACACACACACACACACACACACACACACACACACACACTCATGTCACGGATATTTTTAAAATATTGTCCCGGGGGTTGGGGATTTAGCTCAGTGGTAGAGCGCTTGCCTAGGAAGCGCAAGGCCCTGGGTTCGGTCCCCAGCTCCGAAAAAAAGAACCAAAAAAAAAAAAAAAATATTGTCCCTAGCTTTCCCTGGAGGCGTTTTTAAGCTCGGTCCATTTGCGATATCTTTTTTCTTTCTCTGTAACTATGCCATACCTACAGCCTGCCCTTCTGAACCTCTTGTGGCGAATGGAAATGCTCCAAGCTTTTAAGGCTCTTACTTTGATTGACAGCCACTTGCTCCCCACCAGCATCTTTATTCATCCTTCAAGAAAGGGTTCGCTCTGCCCCACACTGCCCACACCTGATGCCTTGCATAGGACCACCCCAAAGGCTTTGTATTTCTCTCTCCCCTCTGATCATACTGTGTCGTGCTTTTCTACACACCCAGGAAATTAAGAAGCTGAACACAGAGCCCAGAATGAGCGGGTTAAGACTCAGCCGCACAGCTGAACCAAGCATACTGTCTGCAATCACAATGGCACCCTGGAAGCATCCCAAACAATGGCCTGCATTTTTGTTTTACAGGAAAACAAAACCTTAGGTGTAAAATATGATCATAAAAGCACCACATATCTGAGAGTCAAGATTCTCCTTCGGATTGCGATCAACTTACCCATGCTGAAGACAGACGGAATAACAGACACCACGCTGTGGAGGCTTGCTAAGTATTTGTTGAGTGAATAGGTGAATAGCATAAGCAGAAAGAGGAAACCCAGGGAGCCCCAGAAATGACAAGAGAGAAGGACACTTTAATAAGCAGAAGGAACAATAGCCCAACCCTGAGAAGAGTAAATTGTATGAAACCAAATACATCCAGGGAATACAAAAAAAAATTACTAAGAATTGGTATAACATAGTTTGTTAGTATTTCTTTCAGTCTTAGCTATAATTCCCTGAATTCTCCATGCCGACTGAGAATCAGAGTTTGAAATCGGAGTTTGAAAGTGTGCTGTTACAGGGTTCATTTACCATGGAACATGGTCAATGGGAATAATTCCTAAGGATAATTTTCACACCATCCTGAGTCAGGTGAAAACAAAACAACATCCAGTGATGTGACCAGTTAGCTTTTAGTTTTAAAAGGAATTAGAAGGAACGCACAGGTCACACACGAAATGTGGGTGCCATTCATACCATGGGCGTTGCCAGGCAGTGGGTACCCATCTTTGTTTTGTTACTATGAAGACATGTCTTTATGTCCTCTCCGTTTGGTTTTCAGTCCCTGCCCATCAGAGATGGGGGATGTTGTTCTGATTTTACACTGTTACCTTGACCAGAACAACAAACTCATACATGGTTATTTTAGGGTTGGAGTAGGTGGGTGGGTGGGTGGATGGATGGTCCCCTTACCTATCCCAGAGCCACTCTCTAAAACCCCTCAGGCAGTTCTTGTTTCTGTAGATGACACTGGAAGATAACTGGGAAAGAAGAAGAGTCCCACAGTCACAGTAGCAGCAAAATTGACAAGAACTTACTGCCTTTGGCTCTTGCTTTTAGAAGGATGGATGGTTTTGAAAATGGCTGTAGGATGAAAAGCAAAAAGGCTGAACACGACTTTCAGTGAAAACCATTCCCTTGAAACTGCTGCACTCAGTTTAGGTGGGCAATGGTATCCTTTAGCAAAAGAAGGAAGGAGGAATGGAGGGGGAAAGGGAGAGAGAGAGAGAGAGAGAGAGAGAGAGAGAGAGAGAGAGAGAGAGAGAACTCTGCTTGTAACATACACAACATAACACCAAGAAGGAGAAGGAGGCTGGGACTGGAAGACCATGTAAACATTGAAGCTTGCAGTATGAAGCCTCACTTCAAACATCATCTACCACTGTTAGATTAGTCGTTTGCTAAAATACCTCACTTGGTTTTGGACCTAGCATGAGAACTACATGGCTAAATACATTTATTTTCAACACACGAGCTGTAAACAAATAGCCATAAAACTATGAAAAGATGCTTCACAGAGAAATGCCTTAACTACAGGGTTGCAGGAATCCACTTAAGATTAATTTTACAATGAATTAATTAATTCCCTGTAGAACTGCTTCTCCTTAAATTTTCCTGTATGCAAGTGAAAGGTAGAACAGGCAAGAGATACTGTCAAAGAAGATATTGAAGTGATAATCTCACTGTTCCACCTGATAAAGCACGTATTTTAAGCTGTAGTGTATTGCTTGTGTAGTAAGAAAGAAATATTCATAGCCTCAGGCACGTCTATAAAGAGAGCCAGGCTTGATGTACAGAGTTCAACAGTCAAAGAAAATGTAAGGCTGGGATGCCTAGGAAATCTGTAATATTTTTTCTTTTAAATAAGGGGGGTAGAATTAACAAGAAACACCAGCCATAAGCTTATTAGATGTTACACAAATAGACCAGATTTCCAGGAGCCATTCTTAAATGGAATCCATTCAAAATCATAAACAAGAAGCTCTTCCTTCTTCACACTGGAGAACATTAAATGTGCCCAGCTATCCCTGACTAATAAGGAAGCAGAACGCACCGGGCATCATTTCCTTGAAAGACTGAGCTTTTTTTCCTCTAAAAGATGAAAAGAAATACATACATTTTCTAAAGAAAGAAAAACTGTAAACCACAGGAGGAAACTCAACATCAGTACCACGGGCAGAGTGATACCACTGCTCGGAGATTCTTCACCAGAACATGACGCGCGCCACCTGGAGAAGACACTCCCCGGAGAGTGGCAGTGGGGAACCTGCATCTGGAGCAGCCCACCTGAGGCCACCGGCAGGAGTTCTGAGGAGGACACATGTAGGGAAGGTTGCTGACACCGCTGAGGGCTGGGGAGATGCCTGTGCGTGTAACTGACAGGACCAATTGATGAGTGAGGGGGTTCCTGGAGGGTGACAGATGTGCTTCTGAGATCTGTCAAACGTGACAGTCTCTCCCCACCACCTCTGAATCATGCTGGAACAAACCATCCTGGGGAAAACACAAAGAGATTCATCTCCACGGGTTATAAATTCTTGAGCGGAGATGGGGAGAATGGGAGGAGCTATCTGTAACTTTAAATCTCTTCTTCCAAAGGGGGGTGGGGTGGGGCGGGGTTGAGCCTGGATTTTTACCAGACTAAGTGACACTGAACAGTTCATGACATTGACATTTGTAAGCGGCTTGAGATACTGCGGTATTAGAGAATTTACAGGAGTCTTAAGGGAGCTGCGAACAGCTAGAAGATGACACTGGTAGACTGGGACCATTTAAAAAAAAAATCAATGAGCAACCCACAGGTTCAAAACAGAAGAAATGTCTGAGGAGAGCACACATGCAGCTGATGAGTTACTATTGACCCTCCCCCCCCCAAAAAAAAGACAAAGACTATTTAGCCATAAGGGAAACTCACGGGAAAAGAGGGGAACGCACAGAGGAGAAAAGACTGAGGAGGAACAGCTGCTGTGTTTACATGCAGTGAAATAATATATTGTAAACAGCTGTCCCAGCTCCCGCCACCGCTCAGAAGGCATTTGACAAATTCAAACCTAGACAAGTTTTAAGTTGATGACAGAGACCCACAACTGGTCAAGGTGCAGAGAATAAGAGAGTAAGGCGACCCCGAACCGAGACATCTCCATCACACCTCTCCTGCCGAAGGCGCGAGGATCATTTTGGAAGGGACACGAAGGTTTTCAGAGCCAGATGTGGTCAATGACAAGGAACCGGTGTTTTCCTGACAGAGCAGGGAAGTTGCAGAGGAACTCAAAGTGTGACAGTGTGCAGGAGACCTGCACAAGCTCAAAGCAGATGAAACCCCGGCATGGAGCATGGAGGTGGGAACAAAGGCCCACTCCTGGGTGAGAAGCTGTTGGCAGCTGATAGTTGTTGAGAAGGGTACGGTGTGTTTCCTTTAAGGGTGTAGCTTCAGGCAGGCCCACCACGCTCCAGTCAATGGCCATGCATTCAAGAGTATATGGGAGCATGAAATTGAACAGCATGTGTTTAAATTAAAGAGAAAAAAGTCTCAAAACTGGGTGGGTAGGGAAGGAAATGGTAGATCTGCAAGGTGTTGGAAGAGGAAATGAGTGTGGTTAAAATACATTATATTAAGTTATCGAGCAGGGCTGGAGAGATGGCTCAGCGGCTAAGAGCACTGATTGCTCTTCCAGAGGTCCTGAGTTCAAATCCCAGCAACCACATGGTGGCTCACAACCATCTATAATGAGGTCTGATGTCCTCTTCTGGTGTGTCTGAAGACAGCTACAGTATATATATATATATATATATATATATATATATATATATATATATATATATATATAAGCTGAAGTTATTAAAATGGTGGTTTTGTTTGTCTGGATAGACCTGGAGAAATCATAGGAGAAGGAGAGATTGTATTGTGTGATTCTGGGAACAGGACCTGGGAAATCAAATCATGTGATTCACTTTGTCAGGGAGGGGGGAGCTATCCACAAAACACTCACAGCAAATCACCCAACTGGAGCTCAGAAGCATGAAGAGGAATATAATCAAAGGAGGATAAAAATAATACTTGAGGTAACAGCTGAGGGAATAATGGTAAATACTGAGGTGATTTTAACAAAGGGCAATGAATTACTGTCCTCTGAATATCTGAGACTGTTGGAAAGAATGTTGGAAATAAAATAATGTGCTTTGAAGAAAGGGGAATGACTTTCTTCAAAGAGATGGAACTCTTGTTTATGGAAAGGCTTTTTTGTTTTTTGTATCATTAAGATACATACTTCTTACAGGTGTCAAGAATTCCTGGGTAGAGGCAGCTAGAGAGTACAGGGTACTGATGGTACTGATAAAAAGAAAGAGGCAGGACAGTGGTGAACCTACAAAGACCAGTCGACAGATGGACACACTAGGGATGATTTCAGCAATGGCACTGAAGAGGGAATCTAGCCAAATGGACAATGGCTTTGTTCATATTTCAAGCTTCGGTGTGTAAAAAATATATATGCTGTTGGACCTGAGAAGTCTCCCTTCGGGTCAAGAGGTACTTTACGTAGACAGTCGCAAGATTTGACACCCAAAAGTTATATGTGGAAAACCTAATTGCTGACATGTCACTATTTAGAAAGGGATTATGGAAAGAGGCAATTACAGTTAAGTGATGTCCTATGGGTGGGACCCTTATCTAACAGGAATAATGTCCAGATAAGAGTAGGACCTCTCTCTCTCTCTCTCTCTCTCTCTCTCTCTCTCTCTCTCTCTCTCTCTCTCTCCCTCTCTCCCTCTCTCCCTCTCTCTCCCTCTCTCTCTCTCCCTCTCTCTCCCTCCCTCTCTCTCTCTCTCTCTCTCTCTCTCTCTCTCTCTCTCTCTTTCTCTCTCTCTCTCATACACACACACACACACATACTCATGTACATATGCTCACACTCACATAAGCATTCGTGCACTCATGGACACTACCACGCTCTTGAGGTCATGGAGAGAAGGTAAAAGTCAGAAAGAAAAAAAAAAAGATTCACTATAAACCAATCCTGCCCCCTGACCTTGATTGATCTTGGACTTCCAGACTTCAGATGTGTGGAAAACATGAACTCCTATTGCTTTAGGCACTCAAGCTGTTCTATTTTGTCAGGGCAGACCTAGAAGAGGCACAGAGCAGCCATAAGGAGTGTTCCTCTGCACGGCAGGGAGGAGAGAGGCTTTGATGGAAGAAAGAAATGAAGCCAGCGGAGAGCACTCAGCCAGGCACTGCACAGCTGCAGAAAGAAGCTGGTTTTTCTTTGTGCCTTGGGAAGTTTTAGCCTCATACATCCTGTTCTAGGGGATGTTGATTAGAGTATAGAGGGAATATATGGATCTTGAGTACCAGGAAGCAAGATGGTTCTGGAGAAAAAAAATTTTTTTTTTTTTTGGAAAAGGATAAATTTTACCATTGCCTGCGTTTCACTCTAACCAGTAAGTTTGCCCTTAAAATACAAGTGACGGGAGACTTGAAAAGAAACAGAAGAATCGCCTTAGAATTTTTCACACTACAGAAGGACAAATGCCAGCTTCTCACTCCTGTGTGCATACTGGTCTCTATTAAAGTAGAGAATACATTAGAAGTTGCTATCGCCTGAGAGGGCGGAGGACATGGGAACTGTGGTGGCTGGATGAACTATTTCACTCAATAGCACATGTTATGGTTTAAATGTGATATGCACTATGCCCCCAACTCTGGGCTCCTGGATATGAATGCTTGGTCCCTAGCTATGAGGCTGTGGAAGCCTTAGGACAGTAAGCAAGCCAGAAGATACAGTTCACCCTTAAAGGTACACCCCATGAAACCCTTGGTCTCGCCAAGGCTGGACCCCCAGTGCAGGGGAATATGGGGGGGGGGGGCGGTAACGGAGATGTATGGGGGAGGGGGAGGGGAGGGAATGGGGGCTTATGGACAGGAAACTGGGAAGTGGAATAACATTTGAAATGTAAGTAAAGAAATATATCTAATAAAAAATTAAAAATTCCAATCATTAAAAAAATAAAAATAAAAATAAAAGGTACACTCTACTTCCAGCTTAAATCTAGTGCTGGCTGCCCCGCTTCCTGTTTAAATCTAGCTCTGTGCTTCCCAGACAGAAAAACCTGAGAGGCTCTGCTAACTGTTTCAGTCACCATGAACTTTGCCGTGATTCTCGGTTTGGTCGATAGCTATGAGCCAAATTATATCCTTCCTCCCTAAAGTTACGTTTTGTTAAATCAATGAAAAAAATAATAACTGATAATCCCAAGAATATAATTGTAACTGATAGCAATCTATTGAATAGTTCAAAACTGCTAGCAGGGAACATTATTCTAACTTCATAATATAAAGAAATGGTACATATTTCAGGTGATCTCCTATTAGGCATATCTTACTCATCACATGCATGCATCAAACGTCATGTTCCAGGAACATGTAGTCATTATGCATCAATTTAAAATGAAAATACATAATTTTAAGATTTATTTTGTTTATGTGTATGCCTGTGAGTGTATACACCTGTGTGTGTGCGCACACACTTAATGGTTGCACGCTTCTATGTCTGGACAGCTCTCAAGCTCAGAGCAAGATGGAGGACTCCCTTTGCTTAGCAGGGCTTCCTCTTTGCTGATTGATCTGGGGAGCCTGACCCCCATACCCTCTAGCTATAGAATGCCATGTAGCCTTGCTGAGATTATAAGTCCCCCTTCCTATCTCCCAATAAGAACCTGTCCAGCAAGCACCCAGAATTCCCGTAATGCCTTTCCATGCAAATGAGGCATTCTTTGGTATCCTAAGCTCCAACCAATGATACTTACCCATCCTGGACATCGCTACCCCTTTCCCCAAAACTATATAACCCTTGATTCATCCCAGATAAAGTTGAGCTGCTTCTCTGAAGCTGATCCTGGAAGCCTGTCATTTCTGTCATACTCAGTGGCTCCCTTTGTCCAGTCGGTGGACAACAGCCCCTGAGAAGAAGGGAGGACCTATATGTTATGGGGAGGGGATATGTGCACATGAGTGTAGGTTCCTGGAGAGGCCAGCAGAAGGCATAGGTTTTTTGTAATCCACCCAATATGGGTGCTAGGAACCAAACTGTAAAAGAATAGCAGATTTTCTTCACCGCTCAGCCATCTTTGTAGCCCCTAAAATACATATTTAAAACGGTAACATGCTGTGACTAAAATCCCCGATAAAGGGCATGGGTGTGCTGTAACACTCAGAAGAGGTGTTTGAAAGATTCCTAGGGAAGACGACATATGAAGTCAGTGAATTGGAGCCACATGCCAGCTCTGTTAATCTTCTGTCTTTGGTAGAATGAGGACAGCCTTCCGGATCCCCATTTCCTACTTTGTAAAGGAGTCGTCATCCGGCTCACAGGCCTGTAGAAGTGAATGAAAACAGAAGCCCACAGTCCAACCCCTTAGAGTCCACAGAGCCCAGAGCAAGCGGCATATCTGTCATTGTTAATGACAGCACGTGTCAACATTCATGGAAAACTGTGAACTATACAAAGCTGGCAATAAAAAAATAATCACAACTGTGTACCACGTGAAGGGAGAAACGTGAAAGGAATCCGAAAAGATGTGATAGAGTTTTATAAGAAAAGCGTTGTTTTAAAAACAAGCATGTGTGCAATTAGAAGAGGAAATTAAAAGTTAAGAACCCATCAACATGGGTGAAACTGGCTCCAGGCTATGGGAAGAAACATCATGTGCACATGCAGAATAAGAACAGGGTGCAACTGGCTGATTCCGGGCAAAGTCAGTGAGGAAAAGAAAAAGTAGAGATGAGGGTCTTTGTGTCTGCTTTGTTGATGTTTGTTTGTTTATTTGTTTGATTACTTTCTATATATGAGGAATATTTTCAAACCAGAAAATGTAACCTAGAACTGGAAGTGTTGTCATGTGACTAGAATCTGGACACTCAGGAGAGGCTAATAGGAGAGGACTGCTGTGAATTGTAGGTCACCCTGGACTATATCATCAGTATCAGGCCAGCCAGGGCTACACTGAGAGTCCCTGTCTCAAAAATAAACAAACAGAAAAAAAATAAAATAAACCAAGGAGGACAGACCCAAAGTGAGCCCAAAGAAGGCCATAGCTATTCAGTCAGTTTATGCTCATGGTGTGTGTGTACACATACATATGTGTGTGCATGTGCACATATGTATGTACATGTGTATTTTGACCTGTTCTCTGAGAGTCTTAATCAAAATGGTTTGATCCAGTAGCCTATGAAACTACAGTTGCTTTACTTTTTGAAAAAGGATACAGAAGGAGGAGGAGGCGAGAGAGAACAGTAGGTCAGCCACTTAACATTACTGACAGCTTGGGATGTATGCAAATGAGTATTACAGAGGGAAAACAGAATGGCAAATTTGTAAAGGATTAGCAAAAAAAGAAGGCGGGGGTGGGGGGGAGAATCCACCAAATACAAATGGCTGTCT